>NC_034438.1:14352972-14550406 GCF_002078875.1 Numida meleagris
CCCTCCCCTCCCCTTCCCCCAGCTGATTTCTATCATGCCCTCTCACTGTTAAAGCAAAACTAGACAAATAGACTGGGTCAGCCTGGCATATTGTACTGAGAACCATGTTGCTGTTTGGCACATATATCAAAGGGGTGATTTCAGTAATACACAATAAAGGTCAACACTGAAAATGGATAATGGAAGAGAAGAAATCACTGTTGCAGCTAATGTGTGCAGCGTTGCTTTGAGAAAAAAGTAGCTCTCCTTCTTTTAAGATCTGTGAGTAAAAGATAGGAGTAGGTGCCCAGGATGCTCAGGCACTTTGAAGTCTAGAAACTAAGTTATTTCTTTAAAAAAAAAAAAAAAAAAAAGAGGTAAAGAAAAACAAGCTGCTATTGCCTGTTGTTATGGGAGACAGCAGTTTTACACAGAAGCACATTAGATGAGAAGAATGGATGGATTGGCTCTAAACCACAGGGTGTTGTTAAATCTGTAGGCCTACAACATATATACACGCACACAGACATTTCCATGCATACTCCAACATGGTTTGTATGGAAGTACTTTTCGTTTAGAAGGAAGTATGAATGTATGACAGTACATGTATGAAGTATGAATGAATGGAAACTGTAGGAACTACTTCTGAATTTCCAAAATCTGAACACAGAAATTTATCACAGTTATCAGTTGTGCTGACCCAATAGTATTGGAAGAAAACCAGATCTCTTGATGATGGAATGAACTCCTCATGATTACATGGAAATATTCCCTCCTTTGCTGTCAAACAGTGAACTCACTTAGGAAGAAGAATAGAAACATTTAATTTCTCTCTCTGGGAGTTAGCAGATCACCCTTTTTATCCATTCGCTTATAAGATTGGAATGCACTATGCTCAAAAACAAGATGTTATAAGTACAATAATTTCTTTAGTAGAGGGATGACGCTGCCTTCTGATACTTGAAACAATACTGCTTCAAGGATCTGTCTCTAGAATTAATTCTGCTGTTGCTGACTTTCCAGTAAAGAGACTCAAACCCATGGAGACTTCATTTTCCTTTCTGTGGTTATTTTTCAGCCTTTTGCAATTCTCCACCGGAAGTCTAATTAATGAAGTCTCAGATAATTCCAGTATTTTCTTGACTTCACATAGTTTAAGAATAAATATTGTTAGCCATTCCATTTCAGCCCCTTGTTTCTGTATTGTTCCTAATAACTATGACTACACTGAAGCCCTTCAGTATCCAGGAGACTTAATTGTTACATGCCAGAGAGAGAAAAAAGACATTGTCCACATTCCACCAGTGCTTGAGATCTGGTCCAAGACAGCAGATTGATTAGGTGAGATGCAGATAAACCAGCAAGAAACTCGTGCTTAGGGGTGCAGGGAAAGACAGAAAGTCGCCAGTGTCCTTGCCAACCTGACATGGCAATGTATTCCTTCCCAGCTTCAAATCTGGCAATGTAAGCTTGAATATGTCCAGATGTCCTTGGAGAATAACTCTTTGCTTTACCTTAGACCAGCCACCAACTAAGTGTTGTAGAAGATGGAATCTGTAGATTCATGGCAGTTGTGAAAAATACTTGGGAAAATATATCTTTTCTAACCTTTCCAGCCAATGAACTGAAATGTTAGATGTTGAGACTACATTCACTTAAGGTTACCAGGAGCACCAGCTCATCCATGAAAAAAGGGTTAAAGTGTGGGATTTAGTGAATCCAAGCTCAAATAAGTCTCTGCAGACCAACTGCTTACACTCAAAAGCTGCAAAACTTCTCACAAAACACTGATGAAAGGACATTTTAGGAAGATTTATGTAATAATAAAAACTCTAAGAACTAGTGTCTTCATCTCTTTCTATTCGAAATTAAATTATTCTTACTGGTTTGTATGTTCATTTTAAATTAAAATCTTTCTTTAGTATTCTATTATTCAATATGATTATGATTTTATCAGAAAAAGCAAACACCCCAACCTTCCTCAAGAGATGTGCAAGAACCTATATGCAGGAGCTGGCCTTAGCTTTCTTTCTGTGATGATTTTGATATGTTGAATATTGTGTCATTATAACTATTTCATAGTTTCTCTATCAGTTTTATGGTTTTTTTTCCGAGTTCTTCAGCATTTCCTTATCTTACTTGAAGTACGAGTACGATAACTAGAAATGGTGCGATATCCTATTTTAATTATACCAGTATTCTGTTAGAAATAATTTCATGTTTCTATTGAATTTTTTCTCCTTAAAAAAACAGGAATCAAATTGTTCTTTATACTGCCATACTAAGATGTCAGCTATTGATGACAGCACAGAACCTTCCTTTAACCAGATTCTCTTTCTCTATAATCTCCGAATCAAGTATGTTTTGCACTGGTACTGATCAAATACATCTATACATCTTAATAGACTGCTTCCTGCTGGAGCTATTTTCTTTATTTCCTTCTTTTTTCTTTCTTTCTTTCTTCTTCTTTTTTTTTTTTTTTTGAAGTGAGAAAGACAATTAGAAGGTTTTTTTCTGATACAGACAAGAACAATCTGAGAATCATGGTTCATCAAACAGATTAGCTCAGATTTTCTGTCCAGAAACTTATTCCAAATGTCTAATTATTTTGAGAAAACTTGGACAATGATTATGCCTTTCCTCTGAGACTGCACCAGAGGATGTAAGTCATATGGAAGAGGATTGTCTGTGACACCTTGTAGATTTTCTGAGAAGGACGGAAACCAGACCACAAGTTCAATGAGCCCCATATTTCTCTACTAGACTTTCCATAGTCCTCACTTCATTTTCAGTAAGAATCCCACCAAATCACTGTTAATGTCATCTACCAGCTTATCTCTGGTGTTTTGCCTTTCCCAACACCTACTCAGGAAAGAATGTTCTCAATTGAGGATGGAGGGAGGGAAAGAGCAAGCACTAGGTCTACTTCTTCCGAAATCTTCTGCTCAAATCGTGATTGTGCCTACCCTCTTCCAAATGCATTCTCTAGTCTTTGGAGAAGCAGCTGATGCTTTGAATGAGAAGAATGCAAAATTGATTGAAATTAGACTGGATCTTCTGTTTTATACCCTTCCTCTTCTGTTGCTAATATCTCCTCGGATCACAAAAGATAATTCTTCTATCTCTTTGGTGTTTATGTACCTTGAATCCTCACAAACTTTGTCCCCACTAGTCATTGCTTGGCCCAACTGCACTATTGAAGTTTTTGGAGTACTTTTTTTTTATTATTGCAGTCAATTTGTTAACCAAACAGTTAATTGCAGGCATGAGACCAAAGGCAGGATGATTTCAGACAGTAAAGTAGGGTAGTAATTAGCCCAATATATGCTTCTTAATTGTTACAAAAAGAAAACTTAGGTTCTCAAGACACAGGGGTTAATTGTATATATAAATTATGGCGGCACCATCCCATTACAGCAGACTTCCAAAGCCATCACTGTGGTGGACATATGCAGCACAGCTATAATTCCTTCTATGCTCTAAGTCTATGGAGGGATTCTGGGACATCAGTAACCTGCAAGAGCCTGGGTGGCCAACAGTACCATTTGGGTGGCCCACTGCATAGTCATGGTGTTTTCGGAATGAAAATGTAAATGAACACAAGAAGTGTATTGGCCCCTTTGTGGGTGCAAGGCACAGAAGACTGGGATAGGATGCAACCGAAGGCATGCTACTTCTCCATGATTTCCAAATTTCCAATTTTGTACATTGTCTACTTCTAATGCTGTATGCAGATGGCGTCAGAAATAGTTGTGCTTAAATTAGAACTAAAACAAGATGTACAAGCTGAGTTAAGCCTGCTGCAATCATCCTCCTCTCAGGATTGGGGACAGACAGAACTAAATGAATGTGGTTCCATTTCTGCATTTTCCCTTTGCTGTTTGAAACCCACATTTGTGTCCTTGAGATATTCTGCTAACAATATATCATCGTTCACAGTGCCATTTATGCACTTAATAGCTTTGTTTAAATCTCCGTGTTCCTTTAGGGATTACATTAACAATGCGTTGATTTTTTTTTTTCTTGATAGTTTGTTTCAAAATACAAAGAAATAAACTCTTGAATGTGAACTGTTCATGTGTTTCCAGGTGGGCTGGTAGATCCAGTAAGCTTTTTGGTAGTAACTGAAGTCCTATGCAAGGTGTCTGGCAGGCAAGTGGCTGATTCTCATGTGATCAGTACAATTTGGATCAGAACCTTAATGTACTGTGGTGGTTCCTAATGGTACCGAAAGACATGGATGTGCCCATGGAAGGGTCAAGCAATGAAGCATCAGAGCAGATGCTTTGCGTAGACTGAACATAGAGTAACAAGAGATTATGTAGGTAGCAAGAAGACAATTTTCTGCAAATAAATTACATAATCTGAAAATGGAGATGTCTGACAACTCAATATTAAATAGAAAAAAAAAACAGCTTTACTGGTGTAAAACACCTCTGGCTTATTTTAACTGTTGTTGAAAGTAGGAGTACATTGCTATAAATGTATGTGTTTTTTTTTCTTTTATTTCCCACATACATTTGCATTTTCCAGGAAGAGCAAATTCCCTTAATTTATGAAATTAAAGTCTCCACAGACAAACTCTTTTACTTGGCAGGAGAAGAATTATTTAGATCTCTTGATATAACACATAGCTCCATAGGACAAAAATCTATGAAACGTGTAAACTGAGAGCCATCATTTGTGTAGTAAGAACAACTTTCCCTTTGAGCTTACTCCAGAGCAAATTAAACAGTATGCCAGATTTGTTGGTTATTGTACTATTTTTCAAAAGTTCTGAATTTTGAGAGTAATTGTATGTGGTGAAGTTCTCATTGCAGAAAACCAAAAGATCTGGGAAAAAGAAATAGGAAGCCAGCCTACTTAAAATTAGCTTCCTATTACTGTGTGGGGTCTTTGAAGTGTTTTTAAAATGGCAACAAGACTCAGTTTCTATGACTGTATATAGACATTGGCTGAAACTCACACATCCTCAATTCCATCCAATTTTCTGTGCCTGGTGTTTTCTATTGGCAGGCCACCTCCTGTGGCCTAGAGCCAGTCAACAGGAAATACTAGGGAGAAGGACTTGGAAGGACTTAATATGGCTGAATCTGGAATCTACATTTGAAATTCTTGGCCCAAATCACCTGCTTCTCAGTCTCAGGTCTTAACCAGAATACCATGAAATTCTGTTCCTCCTACTCCTGCCCACTGTCCCTTCTTCCTCTTTACCAGATGATTTTCTTGCTTCAGTGGAAGGGTAGCAACCTGGAGGGCAGTGATTGACAAAACAGAACAAGTAAGTGGTGGTCAAGAATGTAACAGCAGCTGCTGCTATCATGTGGCTGAGCTAATTAAATGCATTACTTTAGAATAATGTTTGCCAGTTTTATATTTGCTTTATTAACGGTTCCAACAAGCCTTTAATATGTTACAAAAGGAAATTACTTTTTCTTCAGGTAAAATGTAAATGTTCTGCTAAGAAGGAGTAAAAACATGCTATAAGGTTATATGTTAAACAATTTCTGCATACTTCCAAGCACCATAAGGTAATCTTATCTTAGCCTAGTAGGGGCACAGGTTTGCTATGGAGCAGGATGTGAAATGTTTATATAAACCACAGTTAAAAGAATTTCTAGGCTCAGTTCAAGAGTTTACACTTTCAAAGTCATTCCACTAATGCATTCATCATGATCCACACAATTACTTTGTCTGAGTCCTTTAATTTTTCCACCCTTCCAAAACTGTATACTTAAAAGCCTATCGCAGGGTTCCTAAACAGACAAGGTCAACTAGGTGTTGTAATTGCATCTCTTCACTTAGAAAGCAATCTGTACTCAGCTGAGCTTTATCTCCAAAATGTTGTAAACTACTGAGTTGTATGATTATTGATGGGAAGAGACCTATCGAAACTTTCTGTAATGTCTATTATCAGTGAAATTAAATGGAGATATCGCAGGAATTATGTTTTGATCTAAACAGAAGTAACAAAGATGACAGCCTAATCAAATGACATTTTAAGCCTGTCATTGTAATAATCTCTTTCCACATTAAACTTTAGCATTTAAACTGAGAAATATTGATGCTTTTATTGTGCCTAAGTATTTTTGCTGATGCATTAGAACTTAATTATAAATTTTCATACTCCAGAAAAAATTGTTTAGACAATTGTTTTAGACATTTATTTTCCTGCATTAAAAAAAATGTCAATTCTCCTAAATAGATTTAGTATTGTGACCAAATTAAGTCTGTGATTTGGCTGGAATTCAAGAGCAGAGGGCATTTGGGCTGAAGATACGAATTCTCATGAATATACCACTCTAAAAGCATATGCACTTTTTATTTGACATAAACACAGAGATGAAAGGATACTTTTCTCCTGTGTGTCACTTTCATACCTGAATTTGAAAAACTTCTCACCTTCTGAGTTCCCAAATCAAATGGAAATACAAAACCATCAAAATAATTGTCTTTTAGGTACTCAACATAAATCAGCAGGTTCATCAAAGATTATTAAAGGAGATAAAATGGGAGTTTTTCTCTTAGGCAAATATGCATGTGATAGTTCAGTGTCACTTTACTGCAGTTACTTGTCTTTATAGCAGCACAACATTCATCAGATTTTATTTCTTCTTATCAGAAAACAGATGATCAGATAATTGTTTCACTTTCTGATCTGAAATACAAATGATTTAACTTTTCCTTCAGAATTTTTTCCCCAGCCTGCTCAGTTATCCCTGGTATGCCTGGCAAACTAAAAAAAGTACTACTGGATTAGAACTGTTTGCAAAAAAGCTGTTATGACCTTCAGTGTAGAGGTAGGACATTTTAAATTCTGACAGATAATAATGAATTAATGGTAGAAGCAAGCTTTGATTTTTAAGCACACACAACTCTTTTGCCAGTTCAGTCCCACAGACTGGAATAAAATTGAATGCAAACTTACTGCTAGATGAGAGTTAATATCATCAGTGGTAAAAACAGTATAATTCCCCTGAAATACACATTTCCCCCCCTCCATTTTTGGGGAAATAAGTCTCATTAAGTGCTTGTACCTGTTCCAGTATCTCTCGAGGGATATATATACACTGAATAAAATTAAATAATTCATATTTAACTTCTGGATGAAATTTCCAACCCTAACATTTTAATGGGTTATATTTTATATGACTGAATAATAAAAGGACTGAGTATGCTGTTAGGCATTGCGAACATGTCTTCTGAAAATGTCTGAAAACCTCCTCTGGGCATTCTGGACCTGGGAATCCCCTGTTGTAAGAGTTGCTTACTGTAATCAGAAGCTCTTCCACTTCTGCCTATGCTGCCCTTCCAATCCGTATTTGTATCCCACTGTGCACTGATGCTGGGACCTACACCTTCACCGATCCCACACACATGATACAGGCGTTATACACACATCTCTGCAAACTGCTCTCTTCTTTTTGTTTCTCAGGGAGTTGAATACAGCAGAAAGGCAAACAGAAGTCAGTAGGAGAACTGTTATGCTGGACACCATTAATGAATGTTATCCATATAAAAGATGTCATCTATATAAAAAGTGGCAGAAATAGTCCGTTATCTTTCATTTCTCAGATTTTTAGTGGCTGAAAAAATGTCTGAAATATGGGGATTGAATGGCACATACAAAACTTATTATACTGTTTACTTCATGTAAGAATTTCATTACTTCAGCTCACAAACAGTAGACACTGTGATAGAGGAAGGCATGAGCTAGCTTTTATGTTTAATGTTGTGTCAATATTCACAGTCCTAACTAAAGATGAGAACAAAAAGAGATCAGCTTTGAGCAGGACGAAAGAAAGCAGAACTTCAGCTGCTTCTGCAACACCACCTCAGTTGATATGGTCCCCAGTGGGACCTGAGTATGAGGGAGAAGGTATAGAATGAATCATAGAATCACAGAATCATAGAATCCTTAGAGTAGGAAAGGATCTCTGAAGGCCAACTAGTCCAACTCCCCTGCAATGAACAGGGACATTACAGCTAGATTAGGTTGCCCAGCGCCTTGCCTTGAAAGTCTCCAAGGATGCGGCATCAACCACATCATTTGGCAGCCTGTTCCAGTGCCTCACCACCCTCACTGTAAAATATTTTTTCCTTATATCCAACCTAAATCTACCCTCTTTGAGCTTGAAGCCATTTCCCCTTGTTCTGTCACCACAGGTCCTGCTAAAGAGTCTATCCCCTTCTCTCCTGTAGCTCCTCTTTAGATATCAAAAGGCTGCTCTCAGGTCACCTCACAGCCTTTGCTTCTCCAGGCTGAACAGCCCTGGCTCTCTCAGCCTGTCCTCATAGGAGAGGCGTTCCATTCCATGGATTCATTTCATGGATCATCCTCCTCCGGATGTGCTCCAACAGGTCTATGTCTCTCCTGTACTGAGGACTCCAAGTCTGGATGCAGTACTCCAGGTGAGGCCTCACCAGCACAGAGCAGAGGGGCAGGATCACCTCCCTTGACCTGCTGGCCATGCATCTTTCGATGCAGCCCAGGATACAGTTGGCTTTCTGGGCTGCAAGGGCACACTGCTGGCTCATGTCCAGCTTCTCATCCACCTGTAACCTCAGTTTTTTTTCAGCAGGGCTGCACTCAATCCTTTTCAACTTGGGTTCATAATGTATCACTCATTCCCAGTGCAAAACTCATTCTTAAAAGGCCTTATTTCTGACATGCAACCTTTCCACACCTTGAAGTTGTGAAAAATAATTATGTTTTGCTTGAATAGCAGCCTGCTCTTGGATTGCTGTGGAAATCTCAGAATGCTCAGGGTTTGGAGCTTTGCTTCTCTGACAGGGATCAAGCCAAGGCATGCAGATCAACATATGGGCCTCATTACCCTGGCGTGGTATTTGAAACTACCTACCCCCTGAGAGGACAGTCAGCCTCCTCCTGCCTCCCAGCCACAGCCATAGGCTCTTGGGCTGGAGGAACTGGGTCTCCTGTTTTAGGGAAGTGTCATGGAAAAACTGGTGGGACTGGAGAGTGGCCAAGGACATTTGTGTGGGGAAACACAAGAAGGAGGACCCAGCAGGGATGGGGTTGTCAGCACGGCCAGTGGTCATGGCACCTGTCTGAGCAGTTGTAATGGTTTTATGATGTTATTGGTATTCCACATCAGAACATCATGTAGTGCAGTGGGAGTTAAAAAGTTAATGCTCCAGTTCCATGGATCATCGATATTTCTGGGTACCTGGTTCTCATAAAAGAAGAAGAACCACATCTCCCATGTGACTTCTGTTCCATTTCCATTTTCTATTTAGAGGGAAAGATAAAACTGCTCATGAGTCATGCGACTGCCACTTCTTTTACTGCTCATCACTGAGGTGTGTGCTCCCTAGCTGTCTCGCCATCAGCATTAGAGTAAGGCCTTCGGTTTTGGACACTCTCTCATTTTATTTGATTTATTAGCTTCAATTCCAATTACATTGTACTACATTGTGTTATCTTGTATGCTGCTATTTTATTTAGTAAATTAGTTTTCTCCCTTAGCTCACTGCCACTGTTTTGTTTTTAGGCCCATCTCCCTACCTTCTACCTTTTCCCCCTTGCCCTTCTCCCAGGGCGTGGGTCGATAAGTCCCCCTGCCCCAATAGTCATGGAACAGGGCCAAACCAGGCCTTTAGGAACTGTTGACAGCAGTTCTTTAGGACCCACAGCCACAATGCTGCTCAGAGCTTGGACATTCCTGCCCTGGTGCTTGGAAAAGGGAGGCTGGGAGACAAGGAGTGAAGCATTCTCTGTTGCAGCATTTACATTAAATGAAATCATCGCACAATCCAGGAAATCCTCCCCTATTGATTTAATGTGTCCTTGAGACGATGCTGGAAAGTATTCCCTGAAAGGGATTGCTCTTTGGTTTGGTAAAAGCCATGCCCTGAAAAGCCTCCAGATGTTTACTGGGCTCTCTGATTGGGGAGCTGGATCCGTAGAGGTGGCAGCTGCAGTATGCCGATGCAGACGTACTCTCCATCACCAGGGCTGACCGTGCGCTCCCCTGTTCTCGGCGAGCTTCGCTCCCCAGAAGTGTTTGTTGCAGGAGCCTGCTGGGAGCTGGTGCTTGAGGACCCTGGAGCTGCGTCACTCCTTGACACTTGGCCGCTGCCCATGGAACTCCTTCTCTCGGGGAACCCGTCATTCCTGGGCTGCCTGTGCCTCAGCGGGGATCTGCTCCTGGACCTCTCCCTGCCCCTTCTTCTCCGCCAATGGGAGGATGAGCCAACTACGTACTCTTGGTAGTTGTCATCTGCTCTCACCGTGTGCAGGACACGGTCAATAGGCTGCCTGCAGAGTGGGCACACAGGTCTCCTGGTAGCCCACCGCTGGATGCAGCCAGAACAGAAGCGATGGAAGCACGAGACCACGCATGCCATGTTGTTGATGTTGTCCAGGCAGATGGCGCAGCGATAGTCTTCTGATGCCTCCAATGGGCCTTCCTGCTGCAGATGGCTCCTGCTGGCCATTGCAACAGTGCTCCTCTCCTCCAGAGATTCCTCAGAACCTAATTCCTGGGGGAAAAAAAAAGAGGTGCCAAGGGCCTGAGCTTGCCTCATGCTCAAATACGGAAAGCAAATAAAACCCAAGAAAGCAGTGGGAGAGGGGACGTGAGAGCCTCCCAAAGGGTCTCCTTGAGGGCTGATAGGCAGCAGCAGCCCTTGGGCCAGGCAGACACATGGGCTGACTTCCCTCCATGCCTGTTCCCTTGGCTGCCCCCAGGCCCAGACTAACCAGACTGTTGCATTATCTCTCAGACAAGCAGCAGGTCTCAATTTAGTCAAGAGAGTACCTGAAGGAGGTGATCAAGGAAGACAGACAAACTCTTGGAAAGTCTTCAGAGGTGCCAAGAGCTCCAGCACCTCCTCCTGCCTATGTCCCCAGGACAGATGACCTGTGGGACCTGTGGCGCCTCACAACTGAGCAGAGGGCTGAGCCGCACCAGCAGAGGCTGCCTTCGCACAGCCAAGAGAGCTGCTGCCCTCCACAGAGCCAAGCTTCAGCACCTGCCCAAGGTCCTGCTCCAGCCTGTACACTGTGCCTGTGCACCCGCAGGAGCAGTGGCCCAACTGTGCGGGGAGGGACCTGGGGGCTGCAGAGTGGTGAGGCCGTGGGCAGTCACAGCCACTCCATTCTGACATCACAGGGGACCAGGAGAACCACCAAGTGAGGAAGGCAAGTGCCCCAGAGGGGCAAAGGGCGCTTTATGTCCCCCTGTACTCAGCACTGGTGAGACCACACCTCGAGTACTCTGTCCAGTTCTGGGCCCTTCACTGCAAGAAAGACATTGAGGCTCTGGAGCGTGTTCAGAGGAGGGTGACAAAGCTGGTGAGGGGTCTGGAGCACAGGCCTTATGAGGAGCAGCTGAGGAAGCTGGGATTGTTCAGTCTGGAGAAGAGGAGGCTCAGGGGAGACCTTGTCGCTCTCTATAACTACCTGAAGGGAGGTTGTAGTGAGCTGGGGGTCAGCCTCTTCTGTAACTAGTGACAGGACGAGGGGGAATGGCCTCAAGTTGTGCCAGAGGAGATTTAGGCTGTACATTAGGAAATTCTACTTTTCTGAAAGAGTGGTCAGGTGCTGGAATGGGCTGCCCAGGGAGATGGTTGAGCCACCATCCCTGGAGGTGTTCAAAAAACATTTAGATGTTGTGTTGAGAGACATGGTTTATTGGTGGTAGGCAGATGGTTGGACTGGATGATCTTGTGGCCTTCCAGAGGTGGTTTCTGATTGTCACAAGCCTGGTGTCCCTGAGCACATGGGCCTGGCGCTGGGCAGCAGAGCAGATTAGGCAGGGGAACCCTGGTGGCCTCCTCCCTCAGTATCCGCGGAGTGCCATGGCTCAGGTGCTCTGAGGAGCATGGAGGCCTGTCTGAGGAGAAGGACTTGTACCTTGTCACCAGTGGGAAAGCCCCAGGGATCACAGAATGGTGGAGGTTGAAAGGGACCTCTGGAGACTGCCTTGTCCAGGCACACTATTCAAATAGTCTCACCTGGAATAGGTGCCCCAGGACCATGACTGGAGAGCTTCTGGTGTTCTTCAAGGAGGGAAATTCCATCACTTTTCTTTAAAAAAAAAAAACTTTCCTGATATTCAGGAAGAACATCCTCTGTTTCATTTTGTTTCTCTTACCTCTTGCCCTGTCACTGGGCCCCTCAGAATGTACTGGTGCCTGAGTTTGTTCCTCCTCATGCAGTGCAGGTCTTTGCAATCTCTCTTGTTGAACTTCACAATAGTCTTGTCATTTTTGCGACTTGTCAAGGTCAGCCTGAATAGTAGCATGACCTTCTGGCCTATCAGCCACTCACCCCACTTTTGTACCATCTGCAAACTTCTGAAGCTGCATGCTGCCCCATCATTCAGATCATTTGCCTGGATAATTAAGATGTTGAGCAAAATTGGACCCATTATTGACTCTTGATGTGCAGCAATAGTTACTGGCCTCCTACTAGACTTGTTTCACTGACTGCCACCCTCATATGTTCAGCCAGTTTTCAGGATATCTGATTGTTGATCCATCCTGCACTTTATCAGCTTCTCTGTGATCATAGTATCAAAAATCTTACTGAATTCTAGGTAGACAATATCTCCTGCTCTCCCCACATCTGCCAAACCAGACATTTCATCATAAAAGGTTATCACATTGGCCAAGCATATAATGGGGAACACTTTTGAATCTGCAATGTCTGCATTGTATTGGAGCAGGTGGACTGAGAGCACAAAGCTTTCTTCTCCATCTGGAGGCAGCTCCTCCACTCCACATTTCTGACTGAAATGTGAATAATGGAACAACTGCATCTTTATGTATGAGGGTATTCAGTAGAGGAAAATGTAAGGATATTCAGTTCCTTCCTCCCTTTCCCAGTGAACTTTTGCTCCTCATTCCACTTAAACTTTTTAATTGGGTGTTCAGAGGACAAAAGTAATGGGAGACCTGAATCCATGAAGTGTTAAACTGCTTTTATTCCTCCACAATGTACTCCTTGTTCTTCGAGTTATCCCAGGATAAGAAGACACTGCTCTTATGATTCCCTGGAGTATCCAGTGATTAGAGATTAGCGCGTATAAAATGTTGATGTCAGTGCGTGTGTGCACTTTTTTCTCAGATATTGTTTGATCTGCATTATCTCTAGTAGTAGGATATTTCCACTAACAGATAGACCAGTAAGATAAAATTCCTAAAATAACCTCTTAAAAATCTTCTTCAGTCAAATCAGATCAGCAGTATGTTTTGAATTTTTAGTTTTGTTTAGTCACTGCATTCACAAATGCAAACTCTTTTCCTAGTTGGTGCAAAATAAAAGTTTAGAGACCATAAATATCTGAAGTGGTGCTTGACTGAAGGTTTACTAAGGTTAAAAATATGTGTAAACAATTTAGGAGTCTGAAACAGACTCTCAGAAGGGCATGACACACCAAGGACTGGATTTCTAAAGTTAGTTGCTTGCTTAACCTTGGGGCCTGGAACTATTGAGAAGTTAATAGCAATTTTTGGCTAATAACTGTAGTTAAAATCCATGCCTGCTGTAGCCCATCTTTCTGCCTTTCAGAATACCCTGAGTCTGCAAAGCAAACTCTAAGAAACTAACAGGCTCTATCAGGTGCACTGGAGTGCAGCTCTATCTTAATCAGCCACACTCGTATACTTGAACTCCCCTCCAATTGGTAGCTGGTGGAAGTAGCTTTGGAAAGTTTTTCTAGTTCACATTCACTTTGCCCAACAGTTTGGGTGGGTTCCTACACCTGCATGAGCTTGTGGCAGAGGGACATAGTTAGACGCTTCTGCTCCTGCTTCAGACAGAATAATTTGCAATAATATAGAGTAACAGAGAGGGTGGTGGTGGAGGTGGTACTACCTCACATCCCAGATGGCATTTTCTTAGGTGCCCTCCAGTTTCTGAAACAGTTCAGAACAACAACATTCATTAGTATGGACTTTAGTGCGAGTGAGCTGTCTGCACAGAAGCCGGTGATTAACACCTCTGAAAATCTCACTCTGGGAGTAATCTGGGCAATTTTACCCGCAAACTGTTCTGCTCCTCGTAGGATAGGCTCAGTTGCATGTCTGTCACCATTTTCCTTAGTGAAAGCCATCTCTCCTGGGAAAAATAAAAGACTATATAGAGGTTAAAAATGGAAGAAAATAAGAGTGGAAAGATTAAAATAACAGTACTTTGACTTGTGACTTCACCATGGTGGGTACACCTGCACAGAGATGTTTTCAGAACCAGAGCCAAAGTGCTAAAACTGTAAAACCAAGTTTTCCTTGCTTTTGAATCTGCAGTTGATTATGGAAACAAAAATGGTACCCATAAAGCTTGAGGCAAATTTTAAGGGCCTTAATCAAAACCAAAAAATGAACTGAGAAATATTTTAATCTGCCAAAATTTGTGTGCAGAGGTTCTGTGTTTCCTCTACAAGATGTGATAATACCTCCCTGTGTAGCGGAGGGTATTGGAAATATTGGTGTGAGAGCAATCAGAAGATTAAGGAAAAGGATGCTTGAATACAGCAGCCTGATCAGTCAGGGAATGAAGTAAATGTTTTTAATATTTTGCTTTTGTAGGTAAATTCTCATAATTATAAGCAGCTTCTCTTTTATTTCTGAGTTTTTAATTTACATTTGTATGACTGACTTGAACAATTTCATTATTTTTCCTCCAAAATGTAAACTCAATTTTTTTTTGACTTACATTTCTTTCTATTTGTGTAATTAAGCAAGAACTTGGTGACTTGCTAGTAAATGTTGAAAGACTGGCAAAGACTGAAATATTTCTTAAAAAAAAATCAGGTTATTTTGCATTTGTTTAAGAGAGACAGAGTATCATATTTTGAAAAGCCTGTCAGGTGCATATTTATATTTCTAGATCACAGTTTGACATATAGACCATCCACCTTTAATGTTCAAACTTATTTTCTGATCTTAAGTGACCAGAATGTATTTAGTCCAAATTCTAATGATTTTTCCATGAAGATAAAATCTACCTGAAAAAGTTTACTCCCTCTAAGCACTTCCCTCCTTTGAAACACAATGTAAATAGATTGTTGAATAACAGCCAAAATTAAAATCAAGTTATGTATACCCCAAGATTAAAAAAAAAATGAGACACAGAGAGGGAGAGAGGAGAAAGAAGACAGAAACTGCAATAATAAAAATTATCTTTGTAAAAAGCACGCTTGCTTTGAGTTGTCCAGTGTTCCACAGTTTATTTCATCATTCTAACTAATTTAATGTTTTCATGGCAATAGAAAGTCACAGCAAGTAATAGTACTACTTTAAGATACTCCAAAATCTGAAACATCAGAAGGAACAGAACTCCACAATCCAGAATTCTCCATTAGGCCTGAGGGCATAGAGAGGTGTCAGGAGTGCAAGCGTGCACAGCTTGATGAACTTTGCAAACAACAGACCAGCTTGCAAGAGCAAATTACCAGGCAGTGTAGTACCTGGGAATCTGAGTGAGACTGATGCATGGTATTGGGCACTGACACAGGCAGAATGACAACCCTGTAAGGGGAAGAATTTAAGCTAGCTTAAAACCATAGAATTATAATCACAGAATGGTTTGGGTTGGAAGGGCCCTGAAATATCATCTAGTTTCAAGCCCCTGCTGTGGGCACAGCTGCCAGCCACTAGATGATGCTGTCCAGAGCCCTAACTAACCTCTCCTTCAACGCAGAGAACGTCTCCTTCATCCCTCTCCAGGTATGGGGCATCCACAGCTTCTCTGGGCAACGTGTTCTGGTGTCTCACTGCGCTCTGACTAAAAAATTTCCTCCTAACATCTAATTTAAATCTGCCTTTTTTTTTTTAGTTTAAAACTCCTATCACTATTTGACTGTACTAAGATTGGTCTCCCTCCTGTTTCTAAGCTTGATGGACAGACAAAAGAAGAGCAATTTATGTTATCTACTTGGACTTCTACAAGGACTTTGTTATGGTCACCACATCCTTATCTCTAAATTGAAGAGTCATGGATTTGAAGGGTGGACTATTCAGCGGATAAGGTATTTGTAGGATGGTTGCAGCCAGAGGGTTGTGACCAATGATTCCATGTTTAGGTGGAGGCTGGTGATGAATGGTGTCCTGCAGGGTCCATCTTGGAACTGGTGCTTTTTAGCATCTTTACTAATGAAAGACAGTGGAATTGAGTGCACCCTCAGCAAGTTTGCAGATGATGTCAAACTGAGTGGTGCAGTTGATGTGACAAAAGAAACAGATGCTATCTAAAGGAATTAGGACAAGCTTGAGAAGTGCGCCCATGTGAACCTGATGAGGTTCAACAAGGTGCTGCACTTGGGTTGGGGCAATCCAAGACACACGTACAGTCTGGGAGAACTCACTGAGAGCAGCCCTGTAGAAAAAGACATGAGGTTTTTGGTAGATGAAAAGCTGTACATAAGCCAGCAGTGTGCGCCTTTAGCCCAGAAGGCCAACTGTATCCTGTGGTGCATCAAAAGAGGAGTGGCCAGCAGGGAGAGGGTGGTGACTGTGCCCTTCACCTCAGCCCTCATGAGGCTCCATCTGCAGTACTGTATCCAGATCTGGGTCCTCAGCACAGGAAAGATGTGGAGCTGTTGGAGTGAGTCCAGAGGAGAGCCATGAAGATTGTGTGAAGAAAGGCTGAAACAGCTGGGCTTGTTCAGTGTGGAGAAGAGAAGGCTTTCAGGAGATCTCATTGCAGCCTTCCAGTACTTGAAAGTTTATAAACAAGATGAAGACTAATTTTTACATGGTTGGATAGCCACAGGACAAAAGGGAACAGCTTTAAACTAAATGAGAGGAGATTTAGATTAGACGCTGGGGGGAATTTTTTTACCTAGAGGGTGGTGAGGGACTGGGGCAGGCTGTCCAGAGAAGCTGTGGATGTCTGTCATCCTTGGAGGCATTCAAGTTTAGGTTGGATGGGACCTTGGGCAGCCAGATCTAGAGGGTGGCAGCTGTGTCCATTGCAGGGGGGTTGGGTCAAGATAATATTAAATGTCCCTTCCAACCCAAGTCTTTCCATGATTCTGTGTTTCTGTAAGAAATTTAAATATAAAACAATATTAGGCACTGTAACAATGAAATCAGAAAAGGACTGAAAGCACAAATTCTTAGTTAAGAATGTCTATTTTTAATGTTTTAAAATATTCAATGTTTTAAAATATTTATTAATTACAGAGTATTTTTTTATTTTCATAGGAAGAATGTTCTTCTGGATGTTCTTTAAATAATGAGACGGATTTAAGTGAGCTTGATACATTCATCAAGGTCAATTTTCTTATTTCCAGTGTAGGAAGGGAGATGCTTTTTAATTGTATTGTGGTTGCTATTTTAGTTCCTTTCTGTACTTTCAGTTTAAAGAGTTCAGTTCTGATCTCATCTTTGGATGCCCTGCCATACTAAAGTCACTGAGGTTATATTCATGTAAATGAAAGCATTTCTTAGTGATTCATGAGTATCTTGAATTAAATACAGTAAGACAAGTTCTGTGTTGGTTTATAGCTTGTATAATGAAGTCACCTACCATGTGGATTTCTCGGGTTGTAATTCAGCATACAGTCTGGTCAGAGTTCTGTTCCTAAGATGAATAGCGTGAATATTTCCTTATCACAGCCATAATTCAGAATTTTTAGTTAACCTAAAGACAAAGAGTTATATAGGCAATTTATTACGAAATAGCTACAGTCTTAAAACAAGTGTTTACTTCAATGAATGTGCTGAAATATTAACATTTAATAGTTTCCATGTGTATACTGTGTAGAATAATATTAAATGACTTGTTATTCTTTTACTGATACAGGAGTTCTAATAAGCAAATTTGCTCATGCTAAAAATATTATCTAATCACACCAATATTATATATTTTTTCCAAATATTTGGATACAGATATTAATATTTCAAATGTTTTTTTTTATTATTTTTATTTTCTATATGTAGTGGTAAATTGAAAAATGTATTAGTTTTCTTGCTTCAGTTTTTCAGGCTCAGTGTGAAAAGCATTTATGCCATAACTGACTGTACTAATCATAGAAATATAGAATATGCCTGCTTGAAAGAGACTCACAAGCATAATTGAGTCCAACTCCTGCTTCCACATGGGATGACCCAAAATTCAAACCTTATGGCTGAGTGTTCTGTCCAAAGACTTGTGCTCTAGCAGCTTGGGGCAATGACCGCTGCCTTGGGGTACCTATTCCAGTGCCTAATTACCCTCTTGCTGAAGAATCTTTTCCTAATACCCAATCTGAACCTCCTCTGACACAGTTCAATGTCATTCCCTTGGTCCTATTGTATAAGTTTGGAAATATTTTATTTTATATATATCAGGTTATGTTCAGATGCCATATATTGGACACCTGTTGCTCAAAGTGTGATGTACAAATTATTCCTATGTTTTCTAGATTTGACTTTCAGTTCAACACTCATGCAAATTTTGTGTTTACTGAAATGATCAAATTTGTTTTTCACAAATGGCTAGAAGTTTACTTTTTATTCAGCATGTACAGATAGGCAAAAATGCATGAATAAGGTCATTAACAATGTTTTTGCAGAAGTATTCTTTAAACCATCTCTAGCAGTTCTACATTTGACACAAAAATAACAGATATTTTTCAAGTGCAGAAAAGTGGAACAATCAACTTTTATATGTTTTCAGTGGGTCTGAGCACCTAAATGTCTGTGTTTTTGAAAATCACCACCTAATTGGGCGTAATAGGAAAAGTAGAACAAAATTCTTTTTGTCAATATGTAAAGCTAAGTCATACCTTTCTATGTTCTGCAGCCAAAACAACCTATGGGTATATTTTTTCCTCATCTGAAAATAACCCATGAATATTATAGGACTTCATATTGAAGTTAAAAATCAACCTTCCCTTGTATCTGATCCTTTAAATGATCTTATTCTTTCACAAAGAAACTTCAGCATCATAAATGACTACCTCTTCTGTAGATTCATGTTAGGTTTTTTTTTTTTTTTTTCAGGAAGTTGAGTATATACTTTCATGTATATGAATAAAAGTCAAGTATCAAAAAGAAATATTTGCTAAATCCCACAGACACAACTCAGTTCCCCAAAATAAATGTTTAAAAATTCAAGTATAAAACAAGTAAAGAAACAAGTCTAGTTACTTAATTTAATCCTCGTGAATTGTTTGACAAGGCTGACTACAATAAAATACTCACAAATTGGCTTTGAAACTTGTATTACTCAAAAAGATTATTCAACCTTTAATTGATCTGGAATAAATTTGAGAATCTTCACATCCATGGACAAGCCTCAAATAAATGAAGCAAGTAAATTTATGAAATGACTTAACTGCAGTAGACAGAAATTTATCTTTATTGGAGTTACTGTAACATTGTTAATGTTATTTTTAAATTAGCTTCAGCTGGATGAAAGAGTTGTCATGGATACCAACATCATTATTTCCTGTATCTACCCAAATGACGATTTATAAAAGTTAAAGAAGAGCAACTGAACTGGCTACTAGAGAATATTATTAGAAATCAGTTATGCAAACTCTTGGCAAAAGTGCACAGTCTTACACAGCTTTTAGTTATTTGTTGAATGATTCAAGTATATACTTGGAGTGTATGTACTTATAACAATAGGTGAGCTTTCATCTACCACTGCTACTTGTCTGCAGAAAAGCTTTTCTTGATTTGATGGATCACGCAGGAGGTAAGCACACGAGGAAAATGAACATCCATAAGTGTTTGGGTCCCTATAAGATGCATCCTGGAGTCCTGAGGGTTGATGTAGGCTGATGTGGTCACCAAGCCACTCCTGATGATATTAGAAAGTCATAGCAGTCAGGTGAAGTCCCTGGTGACTGGAAAAAAAGGCAGTATAGCACCCATTTTTAAGAAGGGTAGAAAGTATTACCCAAGGAACTACCGACTTGTCAGTCTCACTTGGGAAAGATCATCAGGCAGATCCTCCTGGAAACTTTGCTAAGGCACATGGAAGAGAAGAAGGTGATATGACATAACCAGCATTGTCTCTCCAAGGGCAGGTCCTCAGTGACCAACCTTGTGGCCTTCTATGATGGCATAACTGCATCAATGGACAAAGAAAGAGCCACTAATATCATCTATCTGGACTTCAGTGAGGCCTTTAATACATTCCCCATAGTATCCTTCCCTCCAAGGTGGAGATACAGATTCTATGGGTGGACTGTTCAGTGGACGAGGAACAGGTTGAGAGATTGTACCCAGAAAGTGGTGGTCAGTGGCTCAATGTCTGGATGGAGATGAGTCACTAGTGGTGTCGCTGAGGAGTCAGTACTGGGATCAGTGCTCTTTAATATCTTCATCAATGACATTGACAGTGGGATTGAGTGCACTTTCAGCAAGTTTGTGGATGACACCAAGCTCTGTGAGGTTATCGACACACCTGGATGCGAACTAAAGAGACCTAGACAGGATGAACGGTGAAGGTACCCTGCCCCTGGAGACATTCAAGGTCAAGTGGAATGGGGCTCTGAGCAACCTGATCTAGCTGTAGGTGCCTCTTTTCACTGCAGGGGAGTTGGACTCGATGACCTTCAAGGATTCCTTCCAACTCAAATAATTCGATAGTTCTATGAGGTAAAAAGTATCTCTGGTAACATTCTACACAGCCTGATTTTGTTCACATTTTTAGACAGAAAATGAAGTTGTGTTCAGACTTTCAGTCCCTGATTAGAGTATGTTTCAGATTTGTTTTGAAACCAAAGTGTGGCATAATTATGATTTCTGCAATTGCATTAGTGGCATTTTATTCATTTGAACTGCTGTAACAATGTGCCTGAAGTGCTTTGAGCCTATAATTGGTTTTGCTGCTTCAGCTTCATAGGTGTAAGTTACTTTTCATTCCAGATTGTACAAAAACAGAGAAAAGATACAAAATATTCAAATATTTTTCAAACTGTTGATGAGTTCCATAAATAAATGACAGTCTCTTCTAAACATTTGTAGATGAAAGTTTATTAACATGTTCAGAAGCTTTGCAGTACATGAGGAAAACATGCTAATCTAAAACTCGCTAAAAATACATTTTAAAGGAATTTATTTTCTAGTAATTTTTAGGCTGAAATAAAGATTTTTTTAAGATATATTCCTTTTGTATCAATTCGTTTTATTGCTTGATTGTAAAAAGAAACATGGCTGATAGATATTGTCCTGTGGTAAGTGATCTCAGAAAAAGATGGGAATATGAGTGGAGTCTTCTGAGTTAGCGGTGAGAAGAAGCACATGGGAAACTAAGATGTGCAGTAAAAGGAGGTAAAAAAATGAAGCTGAACTGGAAAGATAAAGCAATAAGAGCTGGCAAATTTGAGAACAGATGTACTTCATGTTGGCATTAAGTCAGGATTCACCTCCTGTCCCACAATAAGGGGCATGAGTGAGGAGCCTCCTTATCCTTCCCTCACTGGGATGAGAAGAAGACAAGTTTCCAGGGGGAGTTTTGTCCAAGAGACATGGAGGGAAAACTCTGGCAAATCAGGAGGAGGCAAGGGGGCCCATATGGATTACACAGGTTAGGTGGGATGAATCTGATCCATCCACCTAGTGTAGTCCAACTGTTCTAAAATCATGTTCCATTCTGAAGACTACAATGTATTGAGCAGAATTTGTACTTAGATCTGTAGGCTTCCTCACCCTACCCACCTCCTTCATTCAGCAGTTGAGGGTCTTCAGCATGTATACCCAAAGTACATCTTCTGTCTGACCACAGCCTCCAATTAGAGTTCCTGGGGCTGTTGTAGAGTTTTTGAAGTGAAGATGGATATAATCCTTTCTGGTTATTCTGAACTTCTGATTTTTTTGAAGCTGTGGCTCCATGGTGCATCTGTGTTGAAGAAAAAATTTTGTCACAGCATTTCTTTCATGGCTATTTGGCTGGTTGTTATTCCTATTTCATGGGTGCATGGAGCTTACATCATTTCTAATCTGTTTCTCAGGGTGGAAGCATTAGGTAGTTGAACACTATGACTCCAAAGAAAACAATCAAAACCCAAACACTAAGAAAGTAACTTTTTTTATTATTTCTAATCATCTTATTTTATGGTGAAAACTGTTTAGCCAATGTGCCCAAAGATATGAGGAAGGCATTTTAGAGGAGAAATTATTTCTGTTTGTAAAGCTACTGTTTCCTAACTCAATGTAGGTTAGACAACTGCTTTGCTGCCACTGGCTGGCACAGAAAGGTACATTCATGACATCCAGCTGACTTTCATGTATTTTTTTTTCCTCTCCAGAGATTTTTGTAGGGAAAAACTGGGATAGGCCTGCAGGTTTCCACACTATATCATGTGTATATATGCTGAGGTGAGAGAGAATTCAGACTCCTTGGCAGTCATTGGTTTCTTCTCTGCACCAGGGCTGAACATAAGTACAGCACCTTAGGATTTGATGATGCTGTATATGAAAGCATGTTAGACAACAGACCAAAAATTACCGTTAACACATAAAAGCACCAAATTACCACCTCTAAGAATAAACAGTCTTACTCAGGAGATAATGTGCTATGTAAGTCATTCCACCACCTGTGCTGGACGGTATCAAGATATTATGGTTATGAAACACAGTGCTAGATGTTAATTCACTTGATATGAACATGCATATGAGATAACTTCCTTGTGTCCAATAAACAAAGGCCAAATCTCTGTTCTCAAATGAGTAGAGAATAAAATTCTACTTCTTTTACAGGCCAAAGCGGTGGAGATCTGTGGGTAAAAGAGGTTACAAACTTTGACCAGGCTGATAAAGTTGCAGCACTGTGTGTTCCTCACTCCATTGTCATCTTCCCAAAGAATTTGTTCAGTTGAGGTTGTAAGAAAACTCAGTCTTATAACATGATTTCTTATGGAAGATGAATAGATTGTCTGTTTATAGGAACACAGATAGTATGACAATTTACAAGAGAAAATTTCTGTCATACCTTTTCCTTTCCTCTTTTTTTTTTGTTTGTTTGCCAAAATGCTCTATGCTACACAGAATAATGATGCCATACAAAGGTAATTTGTGACAAATTGAGTTAGCTGCTAGTCTGGAGTGGATTTTTTTTGATGTTACACTAAGTTCTAGGACATCAGCAGAAGAAAAATCAGGTATCGTTCTTATGTCAATTATTAGTGATTATGAACTTGCATATAGTAATTTCAATAACTATAAAAATCAATGAATCCAAATATCTGCATAAATTTTTAACTCTTCCTGTTAATACTTTTTTCTGATTTATTTAGCTTATAGCTTGAAAAAAATGTTAGATGTCATAATATTTCATAGATTAGATAATATTTAATAATACCACACACCATTTGTATAGTTTGAAGCAAGACAAAATTAATTTTCATTAATATTCAGTTTCATATTCTTAATTTTCTTTAAAAAATGTTTTCCCTGTTGTTTTGTTGTTGATGTTGTTTGTTTTTCTTTTCTAAAGGACATTCTTACAGACCAAAGTAGCTCCAGTCAGCAAAGTCCATCAAAATTTGGAGTCTGTTTGGGTATTATGTTGACCATCCTGCAGACCAGACTCAGTGGAATTTATTTTGGAAGATCAGATAATGTCAGTGCACCCAAAACAGGGGGCAAGGAGAGAATTAATTTTCAATAGAGTAGCAGCGTGAAACAAAGCTGTCTTGTTGGTTGATATTTATGTTTATTCAACATACAGTAGCAGTGTTCAGTTGATCTCTGGATATTCCTCTCCCAGTCTGTTAAGAAGCTCTTAATGTCTAAACTTCATGCTCATTTTTTTGCTGGCCAGAATTAGGTGAAAATAATATCTCCTTGAAGAGGGAAAGCATAAAGCACAGAAATCAGAAGAAATAAAATAGTGTATGAAAATCAATCTTTCTTCATAAGGTCCATTACTCAAGAAATCTAAAAACATAGAAGTGGTACTTATCTGCCTGTTTAACTAATTTATTCAGTTAATCTTTAATTTGTTTTTTTTTTTTTTGTTGCTGTTGTTTGATTAATTATTATTAGGATGATAATGAAGATGATGAAAGAAAAAGAAGTCTGTGAACTATTAGACAGGTTAGTGTTTTTAGTTTTTATCAAGGCTTATTTTGAAAGCTATTTTCCAAAAGTCAGAATTTTAGATTCCAGAAACAAGAACATTCAGATTTTTTTTTGAAGAACATTCAATATCTTTTTTTCTGAGAGTCTGGATAAATCAGAAACATCTGGCAGAAATCTTTCTGGTCT
Source organism: Numida meleagris (assembly GCF_002078875.1). Taxonomy (NCBI): domain Eukaryota; kingdom Metazoa; phylum Chordata; class Aves; order Galliformes; family Numididae; genus Numida; species Numida meleagris. The sequence goes on from NC_034438.1 coordinate 14,377,129, forward strand.
TTCCTGAACAATGTGCCGTCAGCTCAAGGTAAATGATTATAATATTTTGTCCAATTTTTAGCAGTGGGAAAACCAAAGTATGTCCCATAATGAGAAACAAACATATTTTGTTTATGGTATAGTTATTTGGCTGTGTTTATCTATAGGTCAGTCCGGGCTTGTTCATTTACTATTTCAGATTTATAAGCAGTTATTGAAAAACACAAGAAATTATTATTGAGGAAGTATTTCTGTTGCACATTCGTTTCAAAATGATGCTTATTTGAAAATATGTTATTTTTTCTCATCCCACTCTGAACTAAAACCAAATGTCAGAACATAAAATGTTTCACTAAATTCATTTTTCTTCATTATATTCCTTCAAATGTACTTCATGAAAAAAGTAGAATTGCACCAATGTTCTAAAGCTGATACCCAGGAAGTCCCTAAGTTTTGCACTTTTAGTATCATGGTAAGAGAGGTACTCTCTGCCTGAGGACTAGCCAGGAAGTAAAATGTAAATAGTTAACCTTGGTTATAATTCCTTTGTACAGAAATGTTTGCACCTTTTTGTAATTATTTATTAATAAGCTTTTTTTTTTTTTTTAAAAAAAAAAAAAGTAACAGGAATCTACTTACAACATTATTTTTCATAGATGAACTTTACTTCTGCGGAAAATAAACATGATCAGTTAGTTTTTCCCTCATTGACCTGGTCATCCATTACAATAATAAATATTTCCATACGGTTCTTTTTTTTCAAATGTGGTTCTTAGGCATCCTCAACTTGTTTACAGAGAAACTGCAGGAAAAAAAAGGTCTGTTTTCTTTAGCAAAAGGTAACTATGAGTTGATTTTACTGAAATATACAAAATTCGGAAGGAAATATGGGCAGATGGTAAACCTTACCTGAGTTTGTGCCAAGTGAGGGAGAACTCAGGCATGGTTTAAAGTAAAGAGTGGGTCAAGCCTGCAAGGAATGCAAGAGGAATTTCTTTGGAGATTACAGAGAATGGATAGAACAGACTGTCGGAATCTGCAATAAAAGCAATTACAACAGAGAAAGCTCAAAAACATACAAGATACAGACAACATAATGGACAAAAATTGTATATTAAAACTTTGTGAGTCTGCAAGAGTGGCTGACCCATCTGCTGCCTGTATACTGTGTTGACCTTGTTATATTCTTTTGAGTTTATGTAAAATATAAAAAAAATCAGGTGACCTTTCTGAATTAAGACCTATTTAGCCAACCATGTTTATAAACTCCCTAACTTTAAACAGATTAAGAAACAGATAGGGTTGGTTCAAAGCCCTGCTAAGCCTACAGGAATCTTTCAAGGGATGTTGATAATGTAAGTGCACATATCAGTGGCAAACGATATGCAGCAGTGCCTCAACTTGTGGGAGAAAACTGTCAAAAAACTCAAGACAAGTGTGAGGAAAACTTTCAACCTAAATAATTAATGTCTACCAAACCTATACCTGAAATAGCAACCAATCTAATGTCCTGCTACTGTGACACAAATAGAAATACATTTTTCTGGAATACAGATCAGCTTGTTATATATTTATCTTATATATATCTTGTTATATATTTTCTCTGGCACAGTAACAATAAATATCTTAAAATTGTGGTTACTATGGATTAATGGTGATCAGCTACTGTTTTTTGTACCAGAACATATTTATTTATGTAGAATATTTACAAGTATCTTTGTTCTCTTGTGTCATCTCACTAACAGTTTTAAACATTATTTATTATTTGTAAGCCGCCTACCAGATGCAAAGTGCTTTGCAATATAAAAAGTGTTCCCTTTCAGGGATTCTGTAATGTAGGAAGACAACATGTGAAAAAATTGTGGGGAAAAGAAAAGGAATGTGACACACAGGCACACAGGCATACATCTTTCTGTAGTGAATTGCAGAATTGCAGGGATCGGAAGGGACCTCAAGAGATTATTGAGTTCAACGCCTCTGCTAAAGCAGGCTCCCCACAATAGGTTGCACAGGTAGGCGTCCAGGTGGGTCTTGACTATCTCCATAGAAGAAGACTCCACAGCCTCTCTGGGCAACCTGTTCCAGTGCTCCGCCTCCCTTGCTGCAAAGTTCTTCTGGATGTTAGTATGGAACTTCTTATGTTCAAGTTTTAGGCCATTACTCCCTGTCCTATTGCTATACACCACCAAGGAGAGCCTGCCCTCATTCATTTGCATCCTGCCTCCCTGTAGATATTTATAAACATTAATCAGATCCCCCCCTCAGTCTTTTCCCCAGGCTGAACAAGACCCAGTTTACTCAATCTTTCCTCATATGGGAGATGCTCCAGGCCCTTAATCATCTTTGTGGCCCTCTGCTGGACACCCTCTTGGAGATCCCTGTCTTTTTTGAACTGGATACCCAAGATCTGGACACAGTATTCTAAACGAGGCTGCACCAGGGCAGAGTAGAGGGGGAGGATCACCTCCCTTGAGCTCCTGGCCATGCTCTTTTTAATGCGTCCCAGGATACCACTGGCCTTCTTGGCCACAAGGGTATACCACTGGCTCACGGCCAACTTGTTGTCCAAGAGAACACCCAAGTACTTCTCTGCAGAGCTCCAGCAGGTCAGCCCCTAACCTGTATGGATGCATGTGCAAGGTGCAAGACTCTACACTTGCTCTTGTTAAATCTCATCATGTTCCTCACTGCCCAGGTCTCCTGTCTGTCCAGGCCTTGTTGAATGGTAACATAGCCTTGCAGTGTGTCAGCCACACCTCCAGCTTAGTGTCATCAGCAAACTGCTGAGGGTGTACTCTATCCCTTCATCCAGGTCTCTGATGAAGATGTTGAACAAGACTGGACCCACCACTGATCCCTGGAGAACACTGATAGTTACAGCCCTCCAGCCAGACTCTGCACCACTGATGACAACCCTCTGAGCTTTGCCAGTCAGCCTGTTCTCAGTCTACCTAACCGTTCACTCATCTATTCTTCATTTTCTAACCTTCATAAGGATGTTGTGGTAGATAGCGTCAAAAGCCTTCCTGAAGTCAAGGTCCACAACATCCACTGCTTTCCCCCCACCTACCCAGCCAGTGATGACATCGTTGAAAGCTACCAGCTTGGTTGTGCATGAATTCCCCGTGGTGAATCCATGTTGACTACTCCTGATAACCTTCTTCTCTTCCAACTGCTTGGAGACGGCATTCAGAACAAGTTGTTCCATCACCTTTCCAGGGATGGAGGTGAGGCTGATCGGCCTGTAGTTTCCCAGATCCTCCTTCTTGCCCTTTTTGAAGACTGGAGTGGACGTTGGCTATCCTCCAGTGTTCAGGCACCTCTCCCCATTTGCCAGGACCTTTCAAAGATGATAAAGAGTGGTTCAGCAATCACCTCTGCCAGCTCCCTCAGCACATGCAGGTGGATCCCATTGGGGCACATGGATTCGTGTATGTTGATTTTTGCTAAATGCTCTCTGATCATCTCTTCCTCAACACTAAGGAAGCCTTCAGTTCCCCAGACTTTCTCTCTTAGCTTCAGGGTCTGGGATTCACAGAGGGCAGTCTTTATTGTAAAGACTGAAGCAAAGAAGGCATTCAGTATCTCTGCCATCTCAGCATCCCCTGTTACCAGGGCACCCACCTCATTTAGTAGGGGACTCACATTTCCACTGTTCCTTTTCCTGTTGACGTACTTAAAAAAACCTTTCTTGTTATGCTTTATCTCCTTTGCAAGATTTAATTCCTAGAGGGCCTTAGCCTTCCTTGTTGAATCCCTACACGCCCTGACAACATTCCTATATTCTTCCCAAATGTACAGGCCCTTCTTCCGCATTTTGTGGACCTCTTCTTTTCTTTCAGTTTATCTGTGAAAGCCTCCTGCCACCTCTCCCTGATTTCATTCTCTTAGGGATGCACTGATCTTGAGCTCAGAAGTAGTGTTTAAGTGTTAACCAGCTCTCATGGGCCCCATTACCTTCTAACATTCTAGTCCATGGGGTACCTCCAAGTTGGTCTTTGAAGAGGTCACACTTGGCTCTCCTGAAGCCCAGGGTAGCAATTCTACTACAATTACTTTGCTTCTCCCACACAAGATCCTGAACTCCACCATCTCATGATCACTGAATCCCAAGCTGCCCTCAGTCTTCAAATCCCTGACCAGCCCTTCTTACTAACAAGGTCTAGTTGGACACCCATCCTTGTTGGCTCCTCCACCTGGCACCCAGGTGCCATAAAATTATCTTCAATGCATTCCAGGAACCTCCTGAACTGTATGTGTCTGGCTGTGTTGCTTATCCAACAAATATCAGGATGATTCAACTTCCCCATAAGATCCCCATAGTGAAGGAGATCATGAGGCTACTTCCAGCTGTTTGAGGCCTCCTCAACTTCCTCCTTCTGATCTGGTGGCCTGTAGTACACATCCACAACAGTGTCCCTTATATTAGCTGGCCCCTTAATTCTTACCCACAAGCTCTCCACTGGTTCATTACTCACCCCCAGGTGGAGCTTGATACATTCTACTTGCTCTCTCACGTGAAGAGCAATTCCCCTTGCTCTCCTCGCCAGCCTGTCTTTCCTAAAGAGTACATAGCCATCCATGGCAGTGTTCCAGTCATATCTGCTGTCCCACCATGTCTCATGATTGCAGTGAGATCATGGCTCTGTGACTGCACACAGATCTCTAGTTCTTCCTGTTTATTTCCTTTATTGCATGCACTGGTATACAGGCACTTTAAGGAAGCAGAATGTGCAGGTATCCCTAGAGGGACATGAGAAGATTTCAGCCAGGCTGTTGGGAGTGTTATCTTCTCTGAGGAGTCCTCACAAGATCCTATGGGACAACAGACAGCTTTTTCCCTGCAGATTCCTAAAATTACAGCATTTTCTGTCCCTTCTCTGTCACAAGGTACTCCATCCCCTTTCCCCATCCAGCTAGCTTGCACCACAGAACACTTTTGCCCAATCTGCTCAGTAGCATTCCATCTGGGGAGCTCTCCTCTCCTAACCCCAGATGAGAAGAGCACCATCCCATTTGCTGGTTCTTTTTGTCACAGTCCTGGGTCATTGCTTCCTCCTTTATATCTGTTGCGTGTGGCCCCACTGCTCCAAGCCCCTCTCTGTCGTGTCAGAGTGCTGCCACCACGAGGAGGGCAATGGCAGCTGCTCCCTGACTGGGGCTCACCTTGCCCACTGAGGTGATTCCTTGCTTCGGCATGGAATGCATCCACCCCAGAACCGAGTGCCTCACAGAAAAAGCCATGAAAATAGCATTTGTAAATTTGATCAGAAGAGTAGCTGAGGGAAGGTGGAAGCCGATTAACTTGCGAAAGTCTTGTCTTTGATAATTTCTCTTAGATGTTAATATTAATCTGTTTGTTAGTGTAGTGGAAATGGTAAGTCATGGGCTGAACCAGTGATTGAGCACCTGGTGGGAAGGCAGGGCCAACCCAGGAGAGCTCAGGTGCTAGCAATGCACCAGCGACCGGAAGGAGTGGAGCCAGGATCCACCCCTTCCCAGACCTCATTTAAGGGTTGGCAGTGAAGGTAAGGGTATCTTTTGTTGGTGATCCCTGCCTACCTGGGCCTTCCAAAGGTAAGCAGCTCTTTCTGCTTTGTTTCTGTATCTGTGGCTGCTGCATTTGTGCTTGTTCTCATTTGCTGTAGCTCAAGACTTTGCCACCCTGCTATTATTTTGGTACTTTCCATCCCTTTACAGTTAGAGTGGACATTTTTTTCATGAAAAAAGAAATTTTTTAGTTTCTGGCTTTGTAACTTTGTACAGTGTATGCATTATTAAAAAAAGTTGTTCTTTCACGAAGCTTATGATAGAAATGGAACCCTATAAAACTTGGAAAAAGCACGCCATTAAAGTTATATGGATAGAGAAGATAGAGAGGGTGCAGAAGGAATGTTGTCACTACATTCCTGAAATAGAGGTTAATAGTCCTAATAAGAGCACTGCCTTGTGCTCATCACATGAGTATTTTCTGGCAGAGGAGAAAAAATTTGGATTCAGAAACAATGGCAACAGAAAAGAAGACGAAAGGAAGATGAAAGGAGTAGCATGGGCCTAAATCAGCACAAGATGAATCAAAAGAACAGCTAATTTAAGTGTCTGACTCTTCAAATTCTGCCAGTGACTTACAGAAAAAAAACAGCCTTAGCTTTATTTACAGTGCCAAAAGGATAGAGACAACAATGTATAGGAAAAAAATCACTGGGTCCCTTCCTCCATCTACAGACCTCCTACATTAGAAAGCTGGATGCATTCACACAACCCCACATGAGGAACATAATTTAGTAAGCTACATTAGGAAGTCTTCCTGAGATCCCTTGCTAAGCACAGGAGATGGACCTTGCCTTTGCAGAAAACTACCTGAGTTAGTTGCTCCCCTTACCAGGGGTCTTTAGGAGTGGCAAACTTGGCTCTGCTGGCAGGGGTGATATTCCTTTTCTGAACTGAGGTGCAGCAGACTTTATGTGACCAGCCATACCACCAAGCATTTCTGAACCTTAAATTGCAGGTCTTCTCTACCAAGGCCCTAAAGAGTCAAACTCTTAAGCTTGCTAAAATATTCAGCTCATCTACTACATAGCCATCGCACCGAAAAGGGGATTTTTTGTGCATAATAACACACAAGATAACTTGGGAGCTTACAAAAAGCAAAGGCTTTACAGGTCTAAGGCTCTCTATTCCATAAAACTACTAACCTTGCTAAGATATACATAAAAAGACTGAATTACATGAATTGATGTGAGGCAAAACCACATGCTAAAGATGGACTAATACCACTGTAATTATACCACTAGAACTTTTCCCTGAGGGAGGCAGGCTTTATAAATGACTCCAGCAAATGTGTGATCTGAATGACCAGGGTCTAGAAGAATCACAGAATGGCTTGGATTGGAAGGGGCCCTGAGGATCATCAAGTTCTAACCCCCCTGCCACATCCAGGGCTACCAACCCCCAGATCTGGTACTAGACCAGGTTGCCCATGGCCCCATCCAACCTGGTCTTGGAAGCTACATGCAGAATTACAGGAGGATGTTGAATTTATAATAGATACTTGCGTTCACCTTGAAGGAGTTAAATGAGTTGAAGTTCTAACTTTTTTAACTTCCAACTTTAGTCCACCTCCCAGTGAACTAGATTAATCTTGACCTGCGACTTTGTTTTCATGGGGTAAATTTGGCCTTCACTTTGTGCAGTGGTTGCAAAATCCTTAACAATATAGTAAAACAGAGCCAGCATAAGCTCAAAGCTGATACATTAAAATGTCTGGAGTCTGAATTCTCATTTTACTTTTTAATACAGCTTTTGTGAGTGAAATGTGTGCCAGCAAAATAGCCAGTGTGTGTGCCATGTTGTAATTACTTGTCTGCTTTGAAATTAGGGTAGATAATAGATTTCCATTCAATGTTCAAGTGACCAAAACCTCTGTGTTTGTGTCCTTGATTCATTTTGTATCACTATGTCTTACAAGTGCACATGAGGCAGCATGCATCTATTCAGTGGTGACATAGTAATGAATAAACCTTTTCAGCTCAGCATTATCTTAAAAAAGCAGCAAAAAGCTTTTATCTTTTATGATTTGATCCACCACAAAGTCCATTGTGACCATGGACGCAGTTGTTTAACATAAGGACAAGATCATTTCTTGCACCCTGAGCCTGCAGGTGGTCAAAGGTGGGCACAAACTGTTGCCACTTACCATGCATGAAGTAGCCACAGCTAGCATCACCTTAAGAAAGAACACCAGCGGGAGAAATCTTATTCTTTTCTTTCCTACCACAGGCCCCTGTCCCAGGGTGTCGGAGATTCAAGATTACCTCTGTAGCAGTTGCTCATCAACAGGCTCAACACCAGGTAGAGCAACACATGCTATTCACAACTGTGAGCATTGAGTTTAAGCATGCCTGGATGTGGCACAGAATGGTTGCAGTTTTTTTCCAGCATGGAGCAAGGAGCAAACAGTGAATATGAGCAACAGTTTTCCTGTTTTATTTCTGCTATGTGCTATGACCTGGATAAAGGGGTAGAGTGTACCCCCAGCAAGTTGACGAATTATACAAAAGTGGGGAGGAGTGGCTGATGCACCAGAAGTCTGCTGCCATTCAGTGAGACCTAGACAGGCTGGAGATCTGGCCAGAGAGGAACCTTAGGAGAGCAAGGTTGCAGAGGAATAACTGCATGCAGCAGTACAGGTTAGGACTGACTTACTGGAGAGGAGCTCTGGGGAGAAGGCCTTGGGTGTTCTGGTGGACAGTAGGTCGACCATGATCTAGCAGTGTGCCCTTGTGGCCAAGAAGGACAACGGTATATAGTCAAGGAATTATTGAAATGTTTGAGTTGGAAGAGATCTTAAAGATCATCTAGTCCAACTCCACTGAAATGAATGGGGATGCCTACAGCTAAATCAGGTTGCTCAGAGCCCTGTCCAGCCTGACTGTGAATGTATCCAGGGATGGGACATCCACTTCTCTGAGTAACATGCTTCTGTGCCTCATCACCCTTACTGTAAAAATCTTCTTCCTTATATCCAATCTAAATCTCCTTTCTTTTAAATTGAAATCATTTCCACTTGTTCTGTCACCGTAGACCCTGCTACACAGCCTGTCCCCTTCTTTCCTGTAGCTCCCCTGTAGATACTGAAAGGCCACTCTCAGGTCACCTTGCAGCGTTCTCTTCTCCAGGCTGAACAGCCCCAGCTCTCTCAGCCTGTCCCTGTAGAGGAGGTATTCCATCCCTTGGATCATTTTTGTGGCTCTCCTCTGGACGAGCTTCAACAGATCCACATCTCTCCTGTACTGAGGACTCTAAGTCTGGATACAGTACTCCAGGTAAGGTCTCACCGGTGCATAATCACCTCCCTTGACCTGCTGCCCACACTTCTTTTGATGCAGCCCAGGATACCATTGGCTTTCTGCACTGCAAGGGCACAGTACTTGCTGATGCCCAGCTTGCCATCTGCAAGTCCCTGGAGGTGTTCAAGGCCGGGTTGGATGAGGCCCTGGGCAGCCTGATCTAGTATTAGATATGGAGGTTGGTGGCCCTGCCTGTAGCAGGGGGGTTGGAGCTTCATGATCCTTGAGGTCCCTTTCAACCCAAGCCATTCTATGAGGTACCCCACAAGTCCTTTTCATCAGGGCTGTGCTCCATCTTTATATACTCAAACTTGTACTGATAGTGGAGGTTGCCGTAACCCACATGCAAGAGCTTGCTCTTGGATTTGTTGGGCCCACTGCTCAGCCTGTCTAGGTCCCTCTGGATGGCATCTCATCCCTCAGGCATGTTGATGCACCCCACAGCTTGGTGTCATCAGTGAACTTGCTCTCAATCCCACTGTTAATGTCACTGATGAAGATATTAAAGAGCATTGGTCCCAGTAGTGACTCCTGAGGGACACAGTAGTCACTGATCTCCATCCGGATATTGAGCCATTGACCAACACCCTCTGGGTACCATCTTGCAGCCTGTTCCTCATCCATCAAACAGTCCACTCATCGAATCCATATCTTTCCAGTTTGCAGAGGAGGATGTTGTTTGGGATTGTATTAAAGGCCAGATAGATGACATCAGTTGCTCTTTCCTGTCCATTGACACAATTACACCATCTCAGAATACCACTAGGTTAGTCAGGCAGTTTCTGCTTGTGGTGAAGCCATTCTGGTTGTTCTGTATCACCTTCCTCTCTTACATGTGCCATAGCATAGTTTGCTGGGGGACCTGTATGCTGGGGTATATTAAAAAGAACTGGCCAGCAGGTCAAGCAAGGCTCTTCTCCCACCCTATCCTCTGCCCTGGTAAGGCCACATCTGGAGTACTGCGTCTAGGCCTGGGATCCCAGTTCAAGAATGATGGGAACTTCTAGGGAGGTGTGGGTCCAGTGGAGGGCCACGAAGACAGTTAGGGGACTGGAGCATCTTGTGTATGAGGAAAGGCTGAGACCTGGGACTGTTCAGCCAGGAGAAGACTGATTAGGGATCTTATCAATTCTTATAAATATCTAAAGTGTGGGAGTCAAGTGGATGTGGCCAGGCTCTTTTCAGTGGTGGCCAGCAACAGGACTAGGGGCAATGGGCACAAATTGGCAGACAGTAAGTTCTGTGTAAACATAAGAAAAAGATTATTTAATTTGAGGGTGACAGAGTATTGGAACAAGCTGCCCAGAGAGGCTGTGGAGTCTCCATCTCTGTAAATATTCAAAACCCACCGGGATTCTTTCCTGTGTAACCTACTCTAGTGAACCTGCTTTAGCAGGAGGTTGGACTACATGATCTCTAGAGATCCCTTCCAAACCCTGAGATTCTGTGCCTTGCTCCAGACGTTGAAAAAGATAAACCCCTCCCCATTAGCTAACTGAAATATTTGGGCTCCTCTGCAGAAGCTCTGCAATGATGCTCAGCAGCAAGTGATGAGCTTACTGCCCTGTTGTCATCTCCTAGCATGTCTCCTGTGCTAGGATGCTCAGCTTTCAACAGTGACTGCTACAGAATTAGTGTTACTTCTGAGCCTCTGAACACTGTTGAGTGAGCAGATCCAACAACTAAGCAGCTCACATACAAACTGCACCAGCAGCTTGCTTGAGCAACATTGAGCAGAAGCCTCTACTTAGAGATGTGGTGTGGAGAGGAGGAGGGCAAAGGTGGCCTTCAACTTTCCAGGCAGCCTTTCTATAGATGCCTGATGGTGCAGTTTGTATCATACGATAGATACTCTTATGTGTTTTTGTTCAATTTTAAGGTATTTAATTTTCCATTACTATGCTAACTATCACAATGTGGTGTTTTTAAAATTTTTTAAAATTTTGCTAGCAATGCTTATCTTTTGGATTATGTGAATGTGGCCCATGCTGTTGGCTTTCCTTCACACTGCTCAGAATGCAAGTAGGTACATCTTGGGCATTCATGACTGATGCTTGTCTGCCCTGTTTTGAAGGACTGATGGAAACTCCACAAATTCCTCAGGCAATCTATTCCTGCATTGCTCAAAATGATGTTAATGTCTTGTGGTTAGAAACTGCGCACAGTGCAGTAATCCTGACAAATCCCAAAGGATTATGTGAGATGTTTTACAAGCTATACCTGTTTATTTAACAATATGATGTTTGCCTTTCTCATAACAGTCTGATGCTATTGGCTGATCCTCAGCTAATTCCACTCTCCTCCAATCCTTTTTTGCGAAACTGTTTCCTAGTATCTTGCTAACTACCTTCTATTCATGTAATGTATTATTTCAGTCTGCATGCAGAGCTTCAGACTTCTGAAGATTGAATAGCAGACTTTTTTCATACCATGGATTTAATTTGTTCACATCTATTTGAATTCAGACCTGTTCTCTAATGCACCTCACAGATCGTTTCCTACTTATGTCAGGTATAGATTTAATAACTATGTATTATCATCTAAGTCACTGTAGGAAGCAGTACTAGATTCTAAATGGACTAATGGTAAAATTCAAATGTATGACATGCACTTTCTTTTTTTCTGGCCCCCTGATTACTTTTACTCATGATAAATCTGTATAGGTTGTTAATTTTCCCTTTGTTTTCTTGTAGATGACTATGAATGGTTTGGTAATTTGTTCCAGTTCTTTTGTCTGGGAATTAAATTTAACCAGAAATCAGCCTCTGAGCCCCTTGGGTTGTGCTGGTGGTTACTGAGGCTAGAACTTCACCTGTCAGCAACATAGCCTATTGATTTTGATCTTAACAGCCTTTCTGCAGATCTTAATCTTAACACATGCCTTTTTTTGTCAATCTCTAACTTTGGGTGTGCTGTTATTACCATGCAGTAGAATGGAAACACTTACTGGTTTTATATTTTAGATCATTGAAATTATTGGGAGTACCAGTGGAATCTGCAGCATGTCTGGGGTAGGTTCATTATAATGAACTTTTAAAATCCCTCTGCTATACATCTGTAACATGATTCAAAATATAGACACCCTCATGTAGTAAGACAGACCTTGTCTCTCAAAGTGACAGTGGCATTTAGGCATCTAAATAATTTTGTGATTCAAACTCTGGATATATTTTGCAAGTGAGTGGACCCAGTTTGCTAAAATGTTGGTATGTTTTCCCTTTGCTTTTTGCAGTAGCGCACTCACCAAACCTCACACTACCAGCAGTGTTTTTGGCACACTGTACTATTAATGCAAATTAAATTACACTGCGTGACATTAAGCCACTTGGGATTTTTCCAGGGCATCAATTTAGCAACATGTGCGTTCAATCACTATATGTTCTGTTCCCTTGGAAACTGAAAAAATACAGTAAGTTAAACATAGCTGCAGCTTTTTGTGTGCGCACAGAAATCAGAAATCATTTTCTTTTCAACAAGGGTTTGCACGTAATTTCAGGCATTGTGTTTGTATTTTTCTGAATGACAGTGAGTGGCATCAGGAGTTTGCAGACAATTCCATTTGTGGCCTTTCTTTTCAGATTCTCATACCTTGCTTGTTTCTCCTCTATTACCCTATAACCTTCCCATATCATTCTAGACTGAAAAGGCTCTTGTCCTCCTTTCTCTCCCTCAGTGCTTTGTATTTATTTCTGCTCTGGAAAAAACAATTATTTGGAGCTTGGTCTCAAGGGAAGCTAGGTTTTATCCAACTGAGGTTTGAGCTCTGTGGCCACACATCTGTGGCAAGCCTGAATTTCTATGAAAATAAGCAATTGGATCCAGATGGATCCCAGCTGTGTTAGTCTGGTGAGGCATCCAAGGTAGTAAGCCCTTGGCCAGGCTCATCAGTTCAGGTGCAGCATTGGACTAACGCTGCCAGACTGCCTTTGGACACAGCCTAGCATAAGTCAGTTTTCCTGTGTGGATGTCTCCAGTTTTGGGGCCAATAAGAGAAGGTCTGTCCATGTCTGTCAATATAGCAGTATCCAGTGTGTGAATGGGCAGAACTGGGTCATGTAAATCCAAAATTGTGGTCCTTAACCCAACCATTTAGACAGTAACTCAACTTTGTTGGTGCCTCAGTGTTTGCAGTTCTCTGGTCAAACCCTGATCATGTCCGTAATTCTACTGAATGCACTTTTCCTCACCAAGCGGTAAGGCACGTGTATCTAGCCTGTTGCAACATAGGAATCAAAAAACTGGGAAATCTGTCAGTTCCCTTAGGAAATACCAATAGATTCATTAGTATTAGAATGGAAAAGGAGAATTAAAATGAAATACTAATAAGCTTTTTCCCATAAAATTTGAGGATAAAAAATAAATAGAAAGGAAAGAAGAGGGTGTTGGCAAACTGTGAAAGTTCATGTTTAAGACTGGGGGGTGGGTGGGCTGGCAGCAGCAAAGAAACTTATGGCATATGGTTGCATGTATTTACCTCAGATATACAAGGAAAAACAAGCTAATCAAAAATGGGAAATATCCTGGAGCAAGGGAAGAGATTAAGGAAAAAGAATTATTAAAATCTGTTTTTTCCATTATTCTTGTTATGTGTTTTCTTATTGTTCTTCAGTGCTTCAAGCATTCTTCAAGTCGTCGGTGAACTGTACGCAAGTTTTAGGTGTAAATAAATTGAACTCTGTTCCCATTCTCCCCACAAAACAACTAAAAACCTACAAGAACATATGAAAGTGATCCAAATTTAAAGTTTTTTGAAATGCCATGTTTTTTAAGCTGATTTTATTACAGTGAGGGAAATGGCAGGCTGGCACATGAGCTCTTTTTATTCATAAGAACTCATGCCTTGCAAATAGCTGCTCTCGTCATAATGGAAACTCATGCACACGCATCTGGGAGGTTGTGAGAATGTAAAGCAGGGATAACAAAAGGGGTTGAGAGGAAAAGAAATGGAGGAGTTTCTTTTACCAGACTTTTAGAGAAAGCCTATTTAATCTCCTGCTTACTTCTAAATTAGGGGTGATTTGGCTGCTTCAGGCAATGCAACCTCAAAAAATGTTTCCAGAATGTAGATGGTAAAGACAAAACACACACTGCCCCTCAGTATCTCTTTTTTTTTTTTTTGTATAGAGCCTATTTTCTTTTGAGAACGCTGTCAGGTAATTCGTAACCGTGAGTGTGTTATCTTAGAAGGTGTCTTTCTTTCACATTTTGCTTTAGTAGCTAATAACACTGTAGCACTTTTTAAGTCTCTGTATATTTACTTTTAGGAACATATTCTTTTTAATCAAAATCATCTGCTGAGCTCACAGACTGTTTTCTTTCCAGAATTGTTTTTGGAAGCCTAACCAGTGAGTGTAATTCCAGGGATGATTTTGGCCCCACTGCTTCAGAACCTGGGCCTGCAGGGGGACTTTATATAGCTTTTTGAGAGGAAGACCTTAAACTACTAATACATAATCCTCTGCCAGAATTAGGCCCTGATTTTGCAAACCACTTCTATTATTTAAGCTTCTGCTTAACGTTAAGCATGTGCACACTGGCACAAATGTTAAATTCTTTCTTCATTAAAGTTGCCAGAACATTGTTTTGTCAAGAGACTGAAGGCCAAAAGGGCTCCAACTGTATAGTACACGTGTGGCTGGAGAAGAGGTGGGAGTAGATAGCTGCTTGGGGACCGCTCATACAGCTTCCTTCATCCAGGTAGATAAGGGAACTGGAAAGAGGGGAGGGCAGGAAGAGTTCTGTGACGATGTTGTGGTAGGCAAGGAGTGGGCTAGAGTTGGCTTAAAATGTGAGTAGCAGACAGCTCATTTTCTAGGAGGAGGAAGGAAACACAAAGTCTTTGTCACAAACTTTAATATAACTTTACATATTCTACTATTTCTCTAACTTCTCTGCAGTATGAAGTGAGTACAGGTGCTGAAGATTACTGGGAATTTTAATGCTGTCTGTTGACTTTGCAATGAGAACTGTTTCATGCTGTTGAGATGTCTATGTTCATGGAAAAGAATAGACCTGCTCATATCCGCAGAGAAGAACTAGATGGACAAACTCCCTTCAGCTGCTGCATGGGGACAGCAAAGTCTTAAGGTTGGCTTACAGCCTACCCTTAGTATGTCTGTTATGTGCTTGAATGGGAAAATGATGAGCTTAGACACTTGGAAAGGAAGGCTGAGCTTTTCAAAACTATTCATAGTATTGATATTTTTAAAAGTTTTTCTGAAATCCCAGAAGAAGCTACACCTTGGAGGAGAGAATGTAAATTTTTTTTTTAAGCAACAGAAAATAAAACTAGAGTGGAACTAAGAAATCACACACACATGCACACACGCACACATGCATTTGTAGGTTAAATCCCTAAACCAAACTGTTAGTTTGAAATGGAGACATTTCAGTGTGGAAGAGCAAATGTAAGAGCAATAAATGCTATAACTATTTTACCCTGTATACTATGCTGTCAAATAAAAACAGAAAAATGAAGGACATTTTCTGGTTCCAACTGCTGACTCCACTTTTTCTGGAATCAAACAAAAATATAATTTGTTGATATATAACAGGCCATATGTGATAGCAGCCGGATTTTAAAAGCCACTTTTTTTTTGTCTGAAAGACAAGTGGAAGTAGAAAAACCAAATCAAGCTCAGTGTCAAATATTTCAAAAGATTTAACGTTTGAAGAGAAGCTTGAAGGAAGTTAAATCCAAATTGCTGGGCAGAAAGAAAGGTATAGTGTAGGCAGAAAGGAGGTAAATCAGAGAGATCATATTTCAGACATTGTTCTAGGAAAGGCCATAAAATAATAAGAAGAGAAAGCAAGTCTGTCCAACAGGAAATTCTGATATATTGAAACTTACTCCCATTTTGGACTGGTATGAAAAGATGAAAAATAATTTTTTTGGTGGAAAAAAATTTTATATAAAAAGAAGAATTTTCTATCTCATATATTTATGGAGAACTCTCAGAACAGTTTGTTGTCAGTGACTCCAACGTCTCAAATCCAGACAGAAAACAAGGTTGATTTTTAAATTGTCTTGAGTTTTGGCAGCCAAAACCTCCTTCATTTGAATGCTTGCTGTTGGTTAATGATTTATAAAACTAATCTTTTCATCTACCTAGGTGATGCATAATCTGATTCCAAGAGTTTGGAATGAGAATGCAGACTTCAGACTGCTTTCAGTAGGTTTTGGCAACACCTCAGCACTATATAGGAAATTGCCCAGAGTAGCACACATGGAAGAACTGCACAATCACCTCTCCTCTTGATTGCATAAATCACAGCCACAAGGCAAGCTGGCCCAGCTGGGTGACTGTGGGGGCTAGGTCATTCCCCCTGGAAAGCAAGAGCTTTCTAATTCATGTTGCAGAGAAGTTCAAGTTTGTGTACACTGCTGAAACACCTTTATCTGGTTTTGACTACTCCTCATATCTCCAGTGAAAATAAGGTACACTCCATATAAGTATCAGGAATGGACTCAGCTTTGGTGTCTACCATATGTGTCTGCTGTTGTGTTTGGATGCATAATTCCCACCATACGGAACAGCAGTAGAGCTTACTCAGCTGACTCAGTGTAGGAGGGAGAGGAATTGCCCTCTGATTGCTGCTGAATTAGTTCTCTCACAGTCAATGGATATTGAGTCAAGTCTGAAGAACTTACCTAACCTAAAAGGCTGAGCGACCTAGATCTGTTCAGCCTTGAGAAAAGAAGGCTCAGAGGGGGTCTGACTAATGCTTAAAAATATCTAAGGTGCGGGAGGCAAAAGGATGAAGTGAGACTCTTTTCAGTGCTGCATGGAGATAGGACAAGGGGAAATGTCCACAAACTAAAGCATAGGAAGTTCCATGCAAATGTGCATAAGAACTTCTTCATAGTGAGGGTGACAGAGCACTGGAACAGGCTGCCCAGAGAGGTTGTGGAGTCTCCTTCTCTGGAGACATTCAGGACCTGCTTGGACGCCTACCTGTGCAACCTGGTCTAGGGAGCCTGCTTTGGCAGGGGGGTTCAACTAGATGATCTCTAGAGGTCCCTTCCAGCCTCTCCAATTCCATGATTCTAAACACCTGTTCAGTATATATGAATAATTTGACAAGTTTTCATCCAGAATGTCCTTCAAATGACTTCATCAAATGCATCGTATGTAATGTGTATAAAGGGAGGTGGGAGGCAAATGGATGAGGCCAGGCTCTTCTCGGTGGTCTGTAGTGATAGTACAAGGAGCAATGGCATAAAACTTGAACATAGGAAGTTCCATACTAACATGCAGAATAACTTCTTTATGGTAAGGGTGATAGAGCACTGGAACAGGTTGCCCAGAGAGGTTGTGGAGTCTCCCTCTATGGAGATATTTAGGACCTGTCCGGACATCTATCTGTGCAACCTATAGTAGGATACCTGCTTTAGCAAGGAGTTGGACTCGATGATCTCTGAAGGTCCCTTTCAACCCCTGCAATTCTGTGATTCTGTGATATGTAACCTTTACAACTTAATAACGTAAAGTTAGTAAATGTTTCCTTGGTTAGTCCTAGGGCTGCCCATCAAACATTTTAGACCATGATATTAAAATCTCAATTAAAAGCCCATGATTTCTTGGGAAACAAACAAACAAACACAAAACTCCCAACAATTCATGAAATATGGATTTCTATACTTAATCCTCATCTAAAACCTCATACATGTGTGTTCATGAACTGATGTCATCTGGAGATGTTAAGAGTGTGTGTAGAATATAATGACAGTTTGCTGATTCTATATTTTTCCTTGAACCTTGCCCTAGTCAACATATGTTTGCTTTTCTTTACATCATTCTGAATCTACATTTACCTGTCACTCTCCGCCATATGGCTTATTTAAAGATGTTCCTTGTTAAGCATGTTCTAATCCACATATAAATATATTACAATTTCTTTTTATAGAATTATATGCATTTTGAAGAAACCAGGCAACTCAGTTTTTGTTCTTTAGTGGTGAATTTTCCATCCATATAACAACATATTCTCTGTATAATTGTCATGTTAAAAGGCTAAGATAGCAAGAGCTTCCATATCTATGGAGCTTTTGATGGAAGTGCAATTGTAATCTTTATTGTCTAATTTAAAGAACAAGTAGCAACATTTTGCCACCCAGATTTAAATCTCCTGTGAGAAACATCTGGTGTTCTTTAGCAAACTACTGCAAAGGCCATTATTCAATCTTTTATATGCTAATGACTTTGAATGCCTTCATTTTCTGGAAACCACAAAGCTATACAGTTTTGTCTGATGATGCTGCCATTTGCACTGTTGCTACTAATCCTGCCATGGCTGCTAGAGTAATGTGATATAACAGTGTTGAAAAGAATTATCAGAAACCAAGTGCATGTAAAACCAACTGTACAGAAATCTTCTTTCCAACCCAGCTTTAACACATCAGCTTTCTCTTAGGGAAGCTCCACATCACTTGTTTTTTAACAAATGGCTCTGAAATAGGAGTTGAAAGCCATTTGAATCTGTATTGTGCACTACACACAACAACGCTGCATAAAGAATAAAAGCTTATTGTTTTGACAGTGTGGCTCTCTCTTTTCAGATGGTTGAGCTGAATATCATCCACCTTTCACTGGATACAACTAGTCAGATTCATGTAGGATGTAATTCTGTGGTTGATCTGTGTTTGTCACATGCTGTTGCTAAAGACCAGGGGGTTCTTGTATTTTGAAAGTATACATTTGTGGTTTTACAAATGTATTTCAAATCTAATATTGGAAGATAAGAAATTTGTTCTTAGGCCATTTTAAAATGTGTCATACTAAAACTGCTTTTTTTTTTGCAGAAAAATGAATGACAGAATAAGATTTTACATGATGTTTATCTTAAACAACTGTCTGAGATATTTTAATGTGGGTTTACCTCTGTGTTATGCAGTCTGTCTGCCATTTTCCATTCTGTGCTTTATTCTAAACTGAACAGCCTCCAAGGGACAGTGTGAACTACTATGTTGTGTTGTCACTTAGTGTGCTGACAGGATTAAGAGAAATGTTTGAAATATTTGCCACAGCTTTCCACTTGTAACATACGCTGATAGACATGAGTGTGTCTCAGTCAAACTGTTTGACAATCAAATCTGTAATTAAATAAAATCAATAACCATGTTAGGGCTGACAGTTTATGAATATGTGTTCTTTTTATAGGAAGCACTTAGTAACCTTTGTACTTTTTCTCATTAGTCATTTTTTGTTCTTCTAGCATTCATGCTGCAGCAGTAATGAGACAGACCAACTGGCTCAAAAATTCTTTCTTCTTTAGACTCAAAACAATATTCTCACCAGCCTTTTAGGTTCTGGATCTGCTCATACCTGCAGGAGTGAGGGGTAAGCTGTCAGTGGGAAAATGAGAGCTCATTATATTCATGCTGAACATGTTTGGTTGGGTTCGTGGTCAGAGTATGCACAGTTAATTTTACCTTGACTACAATCTTTTCTATTGTGGGTTTTGTGCAATTACTTCTGTATTTTTGTTCTCGTTGGAAAACAAAAGCACCTAATGGAATAAGATGGGAATAAATTTAACGGGAAGGCTACATTTTTTCACCATTATCTTATTAATCAGAAAATTAGATGCTCCCCTTAAGTTTCAAATTATCAGATTTAGCTGTGACAAAAGAATGATCCTATTGATAAGAGTTTTTTTTTTCTAATGTTCTGCTTAAACATATTTCTGTGAAAGACGGTCATGAAAAAAATAGGTAGGAAACCACAGCCTGAATCAAGGCATGTAATGGAGGATGGCCTGTAGAGGACATGAGATGAATTTGGTTTCTATCTGTATCAGATAAAATTTTACAAACTTAAATCTGAATGTAGAGTGATGCCACTCAGAGGAATAAAAGGACTGTGAGCAGGAACTGATGACTTTATATGTTTAGTTTTTAGTTCCACTAAGAACCCTAAACCCAGCTCTGTCTCTAAGGAAGTTTAATAAGTAAGTAGGTACTCAGTAAGGCTAGAGCAGGGGGTGAATATCTCTCTCCAGTATTTCTCCCAGCTGGTCTATGTAACTTTTCTTCATACTCTGTGGAATACTTGGCAATGTAGTAGAATGAAGGTAATGCAATGAACACATAACTGGGGAAGCTGTAGTGTCAAGAGCAAATGGAAAACAGAAAAGCTAAGATGTAATGGATTGGCAAAGTCATATAGAATGTCAGAAACAGAAATGGGAATTTGACCTTGACTTCATAATTTTGACCAATCCACTGTCTGCTGGACTGTGATACAACATTGGACAAACTTGACCGACAGCGTTCATTCTTAGGTTAGCATCAACCATCAAACAGCATTTTCACCTGTGGGTTACCCTTTTTAAACTGAGCACAATGAAAGCAAACAGAAATTATACCACATACATTTAGACTGGACTGCAAGCCAACAAAACTAGCAAAGTGTGACCTAAATTGGTGGTTCAAGCAATCACGCTCCTGTCATACTCAGGAATGACTGCTGCAGAATTGTTGGTGGAAGGATAGTGACATCTAGTGGTGTGGCTTTTTGCATTTTTCCTCAAAACATGTCTCAAAATGTCTTGACAAAAAAGTAAGGTGACATTTTCTTTTACATACCTAATACACTTGCTTTTTGAAAGCTTTGACACTTTATGCAGTATCAGCTTTCCAGAAAATACACTGGCCTCTGAATTTTTCAAATCTAACTGCCCCATTTATCATTGTACTGGAAAACAAAAGCTGTCATAAAAGAGCAATTCTGTACTATGCAAATAATGCTATATCATGAGACACTTTTTAGATATTGTGATAACAGCCCAGACTTTTATGTATAAATTCATGGCTTAAGTTCTTGTATTACTTGCATCAGAATTACATGATGAATTCTGTTTCAGTATGCACATAGCTTTAGGGAGTTAATTATTTCTCCTAACATAAATGTTGAGAAAGGATGAAACTCACTCTCATGGTGCTTTTCTCTATGGTTTGGTTATTAATATTGTCTAGGTGCCTAACTTTGTGACAGTTGAAATTAGGTAAGATGAGTCATAACTAAAAGTGGCTTTGATGCTTATCTCTCATTCAGAATCATAAAGTCTAGCCTGTCAAATTCATTGACAGAACTACTGGAAATGTATCTTAGAGAAGTTTGGACAAGGAGAAATAAAAGGTAGGGGTATGCAGAGAAAATAAAGTAACATGTATAGCAGAAAATTAACCAGTGCCAGGTACTATTTTAATTGCCATAGTTGAAATGTCTGAGTTACTAACTTGCTGGATGTGCTCATGATCTTGGCCAACCAAATCTTCCCAGGAGGTTTCTGGGCAAAGGACATTCCCAAAGACAGCTAAGACAGGTTGATAGCGATTCCATGCTAGCTGATTTACAGGTTTAGTCTAAGTGTTATTCTGCTAATATGAATTGTAATGGTAAACACTTAAAATATTTGTGATACAACTTGAAAATACAATAATGAAGAAGAATTCCTAAGAATTTTCAAAATACACTGACTCTGTCCTCCTTTGTCTTCACCTTTGTCTAGCCATATATCAGGTTGCCACGTGGCTTTAATATTAGATGTGGTACCTTGTATAGGCCATTTTCTTGCACATATAATTATACAGTGATCTCTGTATTGAGGTTATTGCAGCCCGGAGATATGGGCTGACAGGAACATCTAGAAGATGAACAAAAACAAGTGCAAAGGCAGGTAACCCCATGCATCTCTGCAGGCTAGGGGCTGACAAGCTGGAGAACAGTTTTAGAGAAAATGATCTGAGGGACTTGGTGGAAAATAAACTCTGCACAAGCCAGTAATGTGTCCTGGCTGCCATCAGAAGGCCATGAGCACACTAGGTTGTATGAACAGAAAGGCAAGCAGCAGACAGAATTGATTCTTCCCATGCTGCATACTTGTGAGACTAAATCTGGAATGCTGTGCCCAGTTTCCAACTTCGCAGTAGAAGACTGACAATTTGAAGCATACTTAGTAGCAGGCCACTAAGATGTTCAGAGTCTGGAGCACTTGCCTTGCGAGTAGAGGGTGAGTGACCAAGGCTTGTTCAGCTTGGCAAAGGGAAGGCTTAAGTAAGATCTGAGGAAGAACAGGCACAAGATGGAAGTCAGGAAATTATGATGATGTATGATACAAGAAAATATATTTTTACCACAAGGATAACTGAACACTGAAACTGGATCCAAAGTAGCCCTACAGTCTACATCTTTGGAGGCATCCAAATGTTGACTGGACACAGCCCTGAGCAGCCTAATCTAATGTCCCTATTTTAAGTAAGGCTGGACTGGTGACCTCTGGTCTCCTCTAGTCCGTATGCTTTATAATGCTGAGGTTAGGCCATGCCAGATTTCAGGAAATCAGCACTAGAGGAATATGAAGAAAGAAAAAAGAAAATATCTGATTCTGTGTTGTTATTCTTCTATTAAGAGAGACAGTCTTGGCAACCATTTGACAGCATGTGAGTTGTCAGCCAGGTCATGTATTTATCATACAGTCATCCTCTAGATTGATTTCCAGATGACCTTCATACACACCAAATGTTAAATACTGTTAGGGAAGACAGTCTAAGTAGTTTCAGTAGTTGAGAATCTATCAGTGAAGGTTTCTTTACTGCATAGAAAAAGGCACAATTATTTTTTTAATTACCAAATACACTACTCTCAGACCTCAAACTATTCAACTAAAGGAATGATGCTTCAACTATGGAGCATTTTATTTGAGAAGGTTGTGCACTTGTGCAGATTTTTTCATCGCGGAACTATCAGACCGATCAAATTCTGATAGAAACTGAATTTGGTGCTGCTTTTAGGAATCAGCATGGTAACGATAATTTCCTTCCAGGGCTCCTGTAGTTCCTTTTTCATTCTTTTTTAAATATTGATAAATATTCCCGTTGACTTCTAGGTACTGGTTTTATACACTTTTGAATGCTATAACTATGCAGATAATGAGGGGCAAATTTAATTTCACAGGTCATATCCAACTAGGAAAATTACTCTTAGCACAGTCATGGATTTGAACTAACAGGTCTGGTGTGTGGATTTACCATGTCAAACACTGTAGCACACACCTTAGACCAGCTCAATGTGCAAACAGCAGACCTATGACTATTAAACTCTGCGACACCCTTCTAATGTACTTCACAAGATGGCAGAAATGGCATATAATGCAGAGGGTATGCTAATCTCTATTTAGCACACTCAACATTTAGCACATTCATCCTTCAGATGTGTAGCCTCGTTTGGCTTGTAATAATTTGAAATGAAGTTTCACGTTATGCTGCAAGGCCTACTTTTTTCCTCCTGGTGAAAACAGCTCATTGGTGAAGATGAAGAGTTACAGAGGATAGACTGGAGATATGGTATGTAGAGTCTTTGGGTTTTGATGGGGATTGGAAAGAATGCCTGCTTTCTACTTGCACTTTTCACTTTCTGAGGATTAGAATTATTTTTTCACTGTCTAAAATAGGTGTCTAAGTAAAGGAGAGCATACATAGCGTAAATTTGGTGATGTTTTTTCTTGGTTTTATTTATTTATTTATTTTATAGCAACTGAGAATTATTTATCCACTAACCTTTATTTGACAAGTGAAATCTATGGTTATTTATATTAGTTGAAGTTAAGCTTCCAAGTCTCTAGAAAGCATTCAGGCAGTTACCAATAGCTGGATTTGTATGCCATTTAAACTGGATGAGAAAAAAAAAAAAGAGCGTCTTTGATAGTAGAAAAAGAAGTGAAAATAAGTGGAATGCTTGTCATTCTTCATATTTCACCTTCATGACACCTTTTAAAATAAACATAAACACTTGCTGTCTTTTTAATACCATATTATAATAATATTTATATATAATAGCTTTCTTCCTCAATGCTTGTGATCTTCATCCAGTCCTTCACCTTCATACTGAGACAAGGCTACTCATCAGTCTTCCCTTAGATTGATCTTTGGAACACTGTAGCTGACTCAACAAATTTTCTCATAAAAGCATACATTTTTCAGCAGCTGAATATTATAATTGGTTGAATGACAAAATCTCTTAATTCAGTCATTCAAATTGTCAATTACTTATCCCAACAGGATCCCAATAGCTCTACTTGCATTTCAAAATAGCAGTATATTATTCTCTCCAGTCAGTCAACTTATTTCTTCTAACAATAACAAGAAGAAGAAATCGTTAATTTCACAATAAGATTTTTCATTTAATACTAAGTTATCTCAAAAAATAAAGGCTAGAACTACCTCATGCTCCTGGATTGTCTACTCATAAAATAAACCTTACAAAAATTTGCCTTATATGTATGCAATGGCCTGAGAGATCAAATATGGAATACCTGCTATTTGGATGTTCCCCAAAATGCATGGGAAATGTGTTAGGTATTATTTCATAATTGCTACAATAGCACTGAAATACTATAAAAAACTGACTAAGAAATCTATTTTTCCCATAGTCCTTTAACACATTTTGCTTAAAATTTGTGGGCAGGAGAGTGACCTTTGATTTATTCAGGAACACATTCAATTGTAGAACAAAAGAAATTTCTTTGAGAAGCTACACTAAAATAACAGTCGAAACATAATGCAGCTTAACTCAGATGGTGCTGCTTGAAGTGCTATAGAGTTGTAGAAGCACCTTCATTTTGAAGGATGTGTAATAGAGTTCAGCCTATCACATGAATTTTACATTCCTCTTAAGATATTTGGAAATTCTATCTTTTTGTGTTGATGGATTTTAGTTAGGAAAGATGGTAGTGGCTTATCCCTAATGCATGTATATACTGAATGAGTTGTTTAAATTATTATCCAGCAGCTGTTGTTGTAACATATAATCTCTAAGCTAATAAGCTAAGGACATAAATCATAAAATAATGAACATCTGTCAACAGTTCAGATTGTGTCTATTACAATATGTGGAATTTTACATAGTGCGTACAGTCTCACTGTACTTCAGGTGACAAATGTTGTACACTATATATGAAAATATATCTTTAAAGATAGAAATCCCAACTGAAGAGGGCAGGAAGCAGCTGGCACTCTCTAACCAACGAGTCAGTCAGAGATAGAGAATGTAAGCATGAATATGGCACTCTCTTTATCTCCAATGAATGTCTATATCACGTGTTCTCTGAGGAATAATGAACTTTTAAACTTTTGGAATGTGTTTTTAACAGAGCTGTGCCAATAAGAGTGTGAAAAGACCTTCAGGAGAGATCTATTCCAGTCCCATAATACCCCATACATTTTAGTTACTCTATTAACTTTGTCTATAAATAGCGGCGTTCTAGTGCTGGTCCAAGATTTTATAAGTTATGAGAGGGTGATATAAAGTCCTCAGTAAAGTTATTTTGTGGATCTAGCCCTGAGTCACCAATAAAGCTTATGGCTACACAGGCAATTGAACTTAACTGATTAGAAATAGAGATATTCCTGTTTGGTTGAAATCTAGTCCCCATCCCTCAAGGTCATAATAAAAAAGCAAGGATCAAAATCTGTCCAAACATTGAGAGACATTGGCTAGCTCTGTTGTTCTGTGAAATTTTAAAATAAACTTAGTTGTTTAGAATAATAATTTGAAAAGTATGTTGTCTACAGTCTGGCACACTGAGAAGTACACTACGAAGCAAATTATTTATTATGTACATGTAGGATATGATGTTCAGCAAAACGGTGCTTTGGTCTTCTTCTAAGGCCTTGAGATTATATTAACATATGAACACCCAACAAAGATAAGTAACTTTTTCACAGCTCTAGAGACTCTTCACTGTGACCTTTCAGAAGTGATGTCTAACCTGTTTCCAAGTTGTATAAAATCTAACTTTCTATGAGAATCAGCATGGGACATCATTAACTCTCATCATATACTCAGATGGGCCAACAGTTTGCCATCAATGCTCAAGAATCTGAAACTACAGTATCTTTTGTTACTTTGTCTGCAACAAAACCAATGCCTAGCTTGTGGCTCCCTTTTGAGATTTCCTGATTTGATGTACTTTAATCTCATTGTTATCTCCCATCTCTTCCTTCTAAATGAAGCTGCAGTTCTCTTAGGAGGGAAACAGTGTCAGTACAGCAGCACAGGCATGAAAGAAACAGCTTAGCAGGTGTGAGAACTAAATCCTTTTGCAGGAGCTGCAGATTTGGAAGTTACTCTCATGGAACACTAAGCAAATCCAACATGGACAGGTAAAGGAAATTCAAACCTCTTACTCTCTTTTCGGCTTTGGATAAAATACACCTTCATTATGCGATCCTGGTTATCACAGTCATGTTGTGCCTGAAGTTCCGGAGAAAGTTACTGAAGAAATATGTGCATTTGAACAGCTTCTACACCTGAAATGCCAAGTGTGCCAAAATGTCTAGTTCATCCCTGAATTAGTACATTTCACATGTACTTTGATTTCTGAGGTTCAGAAACAGGAAAATTGCTACGTCATCCCTCTGTTGTCAGTCAAGTAAGCATGGCTGCAATGGAGAGCAAAAGGCTTTTCAAAAGGGATAGACAAGGAAGGAGGAGTGGTGGAGTGGCTCTCTATGTTAAGGAGTGTTAATGTTGTAGAGTTTAATGCTGGGAATGATAAGATCGAGTCCTTATGGGTAAGGATCAGGGGGAAGACCACCAAGGCTGACATCCTGATGGGAATCTATTGTAGACTACCCAACCAGGATGAAAAGGCAGAAGCATTCCACAAGCAACTGGAAGTCACACAACCACCAGCCATTGGTCTCCTGGGGGACTTCAACTTACCAGACATTTACTGGAAATACAGCACAAAGGAAGTAGTCTAGGAGGCTCCTGGACTATGTGGTAGGTAACTTCCTGATGCAGCTGGTAAGAGAGCATACCATGTGTGCTGTTCCGGTTGACTTGCTGTTTACAAACAGTGGACAGGTGGGAGACATGGTGCTCAGAAGCTGCCTTGGGCATAGCAACCACAAAACGATTGGGTTCTCTATTCTTGGTGAATCAGGAGAGGGATCAGCTAAACTCCTACCTTGGACTTCTGGAGGGCAAAATCTGAACTGTTTAGAACAATGGTTGGAAGAATCCCTTGGGAGTTAGTCCAGTAAAGCAAAGGGGTCCAGGAATGCTGGTCATTCCTCAAGAAGGAAATCTGAAAGGCACAGGAACAGGCTGTCCCCCTGTGATGTAAGATGAGCCAGTGGGGAAGAAAGCTTGGTTGAGCAGGGAGTTGTTGCTGAGGTGCACTGGATCATCCCTCTGTACTCGGCACTGGCGAGGCCACAACTCAAGTACTGTGTTCAGTTTTGAGCCCCTCACTGTAAGGAAGACATTGAGGTCCTGACACTTGCCCAAAGAAGAGCAACAAAGCTGGTGAAAGGTCTGAAGCACAAGTTTTATGGTGATCAGCTGAGGGAACAGTGATTGTTCAGCCTGGAAAAGAGGATGCTCAAGGGAGACCTTATAGCTCTCTACAGCTAACTGAAAGGAGAGTGTAGTGAGGGGAGGGTAGGTCTGTTTTCCCAGATAACTAATGATAGGACAAGAGGTAACAGCCTTAAGTTGTGCTAGGGGAATTTTAGATTGGATATTGGGAAAATTTCTTCTTAGAAAGAATGTGGTGAGGTACTGGAACATGCTAGATAAGATTTGAACTCACGAGTTTTTATATATATCAGAATGTCCTTTACCTCTCATGGGACAGGACTTGTTGAAGAAATTGAGGAGGTGATTGGAGACAGCCAGCATGGCTTCACCAAGGGCAGGAAGTGTCAATCTGCCTGGGAGTAGCAAGGCCCTACTCTCCCCCAGAGAGATCTGGACAGGCTGGATCTCTGGGCTGAAGCCAATGGGATGAGGTTCAACAAGACCAAGTGCTGGGTTCTGCACTTTGGCCACAACAACCCCAGGCAACGCTACAGGCTTGGGGCAGAATGGCTGGAGGATTGTGTGGAAGAAATGGACCTAGGGGTATTGGTTGATGCTTGGCTGAGCATGAGCCAGCAGTGTGCCCAGGTGGCCAAGAAGGCCAATGCCATCCTGGCTTGTATCAGAAATAGTGTTGCCAGTAGGAGTAGGGAAGTAATTGTCCCTCTTTACTCAGCACTGGTGAGGCCCCACCTCGAGTACTGTGTCCAGTTCTGGGCCCCTCACTGCAAGAAAGACATTGAGGCCCTGGAGCGTGTTCAGAGGAGGGTGACGAAGCTGGTGAGGGGTCTGGAGCACAGGCCTTATGAGGAGCGGCTGAGGGAGCTGGGATTGTTCAGTCTGGAGAAGAGGAGGCTCAGAGGTGACCTTAGCACTCTCTATAACTACTTGAAGGGAGGTTGTAGTGAGCTGGGGGTCAGCCTCTTCTCTCTTGTAACTAGTGACAGGACGAGGGGGAATGGCTTCAAGTTGCTCTAGGGGAGATTCAGGCTGGATGTTAGGAAATTCTACTTTTCTGAAAGAGTGGTCAGGCGCTGGAATGGGCTGCCCAGGGAGGTGGTTGAGTCACCATCCCTGGAGGTGTTCAAGAAACGTTTAGATATAGCGTTGGGAGACATGGTTTAGTGGTGTTGTTGCTGGTAGGCGGATGGTTGGACTGGATGATCTTGCAGGTCTTTTCCAACCTTGCTAATTCTATGATTCTGTGATCATGCCTGATCAATCTGGTGACCTTCTATGATGGAATGATGGCATTGGTGGACAGGGGAAGGGCAACTGATGTCATCTACCTGGACTTGTGCAATGCCTTTATGTTTCCCACACCAGATCTTTATCTCTAAATTGGAGAGATATGGATTTGAAGGCCAGACTATTAGGAGGATAAAGAATTTGCTTGATGGCTGTAGCCAGACAGTTGTTGTGAATGGCTCTATGTCCAGGTGGAGGCCAGTCAGAAGGGGAGTGCAGTTGAGACAATAGAAGGGAGAGGTGCAACGTGGTGGGACTCGGAAACACTCAAAAAATGGGGAGTTGAGAATCTAATGAGGCTTAACAAGACCAAATGCAAGGTGTTGCACTTTGGTCAAAACAATCCCAGATATGAGTACAGAGTGTGAGAACACACTGAGAGCAGCTTGTGGAGAAAGACTTGGAGCTCCTGATGGATGAGAAGCTGGACATAAGCCAGCAGCGTGCTCTTGCAGTCCAGAAGAGCACAGTATCCTGGGCTGCATCAAAAAAGAGGTGGCCAGCAGGGAGAGGGAGGTGATTGTCCTCCTCTGCCCTTGCAAGGCCTCATCTGGAGCACTGTGTCCAAGCCTGGGGCCCCAAGTACAGTAGTGATGTGGAGTTGTTGGAGTGGGCCCAGGAGGGCCATGAAGATGACCAAAGGGTTGGAGAATTTCTCCTATAAAGATAGGTTGAGGGAGTTGGGCCTGTTTAGCTTGAAGAGAAGGCTCCAGGGGGATGTCACCATGGCATTCCAGTACTTGAAGGGAGATTACAAGCAGGCGGGAGACTTACTTTTTACACAGTCTGATAGTGACAGGACAAGGGGGAATGGCTTTAAACTAAAAGATGGGAGATTTAGGTTCAGTGTTAGGAGTTAGGAAGAATTTTTTTATTCAGAGAATGGTGAGGTGCTGGAACAGGATGCCCAGAGAGGTTGTGGATGCCTGATCTCCAGAAGGCATTCAAGGCCAGACTGGATGGGATTCTGGGCAGCCTGATCTAGTGGCTGGCAACTTTGCTCATGGCAGAGGGGCTGGAACTAAACAGTCTCTAAGGTCTCCTCCAACCTAAGCCATTCTATGAAATTAAGAAATCAGATAACTTCTGATATGAACAAGAACTGGATTAGCATTCTGGAAGATAACACCTGGCAGGCACAAGCCAGTGGAATTACAATTACAGGAATTCTTGTGAGCAGGAAGCAAAGAAAAACAAGTGTGTGCAGCAAAAGAAGGCAATGACAGTACCTTCTGCTAGGATACAAGCACTATGGAGCAATAGAAGATGACAAGGAAGAAAAACATTAGCAGTGTAAGGGCTGGTACTATAGGATGCACATCAGTAACTATTTGATTAATAGCTCTCAAATCTCACACTAACCAATAATCACGAAAATATGTTTTTTAATAGGTAAAATTGGAGTATTTCAACTAGTATTCTTACTAGTCTTACTCTGTTCTTAATGCGCAATGGATAGCACATTGGACTTCTAGTGTGGCGGTGACGGGAGTCTTTGCTGACTACTATAGCTGATTCTAATGTTTACAGTTTGAAATTTGAAAGACACTTTCTTTTTCATTCTCTTGGAAAAGCAGAGTCAGAAATTGCTTGTTTTTGAATGGGAAAGCCTGATGGGATGAAAGGCTCAGCTACGCTGAATGGTGGTTCCTCAGAGATTTAAGTACAGCACTACCCTGTTTGGTAATGTAATGGCTAAATAATTGGAACAATGGCAAAGTAGGAACTCAGCAATTACTTTGTTGATGTGACATTGAAAATGTCAAGTATTCTAAACCCAGCATCATTGTTGCCTTTAAAGGAGGGAGAAAAACTATTGTGACTGTTTGCAAGCAACTGAACAAGTACATTCTAGCCAGCCAGACCTAAAAGATTACCTCTGGAAAATCCTGACTGGGAGCTGTTCACTGATGGGAGCAGACTTGCGGCTAAAGGGAAATGGAGTGCTGGATATGCAATGGTCACCCCTGAAGTAATATAGAAGCTCTAGTTGAAGCAGTAAGAAGGTACATTGTTACTGTTTGCCAAAAGTACTGTACAGAGGTGCAGGATTTGTCTTAAAAATAATCCTAAAATTCAGAGGAGCCCTTGCCCCAGGAAAGGTAAGAAGAGGTTCTGTACCTGGAATATTGGCAAGTTTATTTTTCTAAATTACTGAAATGTAACAGGTATAAATAGTCATTAGTATTGGCTGACACCTTTTCAGGGTGGCCTGAGGCATTCCAGTGCCAAACCTAGCAAGAGAAGTAATCAAATTTTTACTCAAAGAAATAATTTCAAGATTTGGTATTCCAGGAGGACTCTCATCAGATAGAAGACCTCATAGCAGAAATAACCTATGGAATATTGAGATTCAAATGAAATGGGACTTACAGACTCCATGGAGACTGCAGTCAAGTGGTCAGGCAGAGAGAATGAATCAAACATTAAAAAGATAGATTGGAAAATTATGTCAAGGAACACATTTGAGTACAAAAATGGGTAAAAGTTCTCCCTCTGGCATTGTTGAGAATTCACATTACCCCAAGATATGGAAGGAGTTAGTCCTTTTGAAATCTTGTATGGAAAACCATATACTATAAATTTGATGGGAAAAAGCAATCAGATGCATATAGCTTGTGATCAAATACTTAACAAATATCTCTTGTCTTGTATTTGGCAAGAGTCGCTTCTTCCCTCCATTGCAGTTAAGGTCTCCAGTGTCCCTGGATGTGCCTGTATATTCCTGTAAACCAGGAGACCAAGTATATCTCTGAACCTGTGAAGATGAATCTTTGGCCAAGAAGTGGAAAGGACCTTATCTGGTGCTCCTAACAATGAATACTGTGGTAAAAGGGATTAACTTTTGGGTTGATTACACGAAGATAAAGGCAAATATATGGGAGAAGTGGAGAGCTGAAGAGAGCTTCTCTGTAGCTAAAAATCAAAAGAAATACATGAACTGCACTTGGAACAGTTTTAATACCTATTTAGGATTGGACCGTACTCAAGGAATATTACTCTTGTTCTTATAACTCTGATATTACTCATACTACGTTTTACTTATTTGTGTAAGTATAAATATTTATTTAAATATAAGGAAATGAAGGAACTAAGTTTGGGAGATGCACATCATTGCCTTTGGATGAGTAAGAAAATTGAGGGAAGTGTGTGATAACCAGGAAACCCATGGGATCAGAATGCATTTCATTAAATAATCCAACAGATAGTTCACATTGCTAGTAAGACCAATTACTGGGCTTGTGCTCATCTTCGTGGTTTCCTGATTTAAATTTATGGATTTATTTGAATTTATGCACTGTGGTCCAAGCCACAGCAGCTGCATTTCTAGCAAAGTTAGCTTTTGTCTGTTTATATGTTAAATCACAGTGTATCTCTAAGTGTTACTTGATATTAATTAACAAAACCTCAGAGAAAAAGAGAAAAATTGGCTAATCTGTATTGCAAGATAAATCTCAAAGAGGGGAACTGTCAGTCAAGCAGGAACTAATTTTTGTACAAGTCTTGGTATGTGTATCCTTAGATATAGCAAATATGCACTTATATCTAGGTCAGGATGACAATCCTTGAAACTGCTAAAGTGATTAAACAGAGGAACTCTTAATCACAACGTGACAGTTTAACTTGTCTTTGAAGATAGGAGCATCTTGGAAAAAAAAAAAACAAAAACATGTAGTTAAATAGCATGACTAGAGTAACTTGCAGGAAGGGAGATTTGCCCCATCTTTAAGCCAAAGACTGTATAAGAGAAGTAGTCAGGTGATAATATGCATAAAAAAGCATCATGAAAATCCCGGGGTATGTTAGCTCTGTGGGAGACCATGTAGAGCCCAAACCTGCACAACTTGGCCATAAATCATTATCTCATTTCTGTGTGTGAGATTGTTTTACTGCACACCAGGCAATGAATCTGCCTTTCCGACAACATCTACCTACAGAGGAGCTTCAATAAGGTTGTCTGCATTATTTTCTGAGCTACCTTTGGACTTCTAACCATCTCCAATTGCATTTAATTTGCAACTGAGAGACAATTTTCATTCTTGGTTCTGTTTTAGAGATTCAGTGTCAGGCTATGGTGTTCACTTTAAGAATTTCTACTGAGCATTTGAGGTATGAGTTTTCTA
Source organism: Numida meleagris (assembly GCF_002078875.1). Taxonomy (NCBI): domain Eukaryota; kingdom Metazoa; phylum Chordata; class Aves; order Galliformes; family Numididae; genus Numida; species Numida meleagris. The sequence goes on from NC_034438.1 coordinate 14,409,697, forward strand.
ATCTAGGTTCTGTTTAACCAGGCATGTCTAACCAGTGGCCAGCACGTGGCCCAGCCCAGCTAGTACTGCGGCCTGCCCACTGCCCTGCACCATCTGTCCTCCACTGCCGCTGCAGCTCTGCCTCACCAAGTGGCCTGGCCCAGTCCCGGGATTCACTGGCTAAACATAGTCCTGTGAACAGCAAAAAATGCGTAGCCTTGCATTCCAGTTTGATGAAGGAATTTGAGAACAGGTTTCAAGATTGCCAAAAAGTCATCATTTTTTTGTTATGTTTGCAACTCCATTTTCAGCTGATACAAGTACATGACCTGGGAATTTTCAAATGGAGTCTCTAGAGTTGCAATCAGGCATTCAACTCAAAAATCTGACCATGTCTCTTTACTTTTATAAGCCCTCTTACCAGAGAAAAACATTCCTCACTTCACAGTCACACCTTATTCATGCCATTTCTTTTTGGCAGTACGTACATTTTTGAACAACTGTTTTCAGGGATGAAGTACTGGAGGACTACTTCAAAATCTCAGACAACTCACTAAGAGAGCTCACTAAGAATGGCAGCCACAGACATCAAACCAGCCTGATGCACTGGTTTCACAAAAACAGGGTCAAACATCCCACTAGTTCTGTGTTTTTGTTGCCCTCTTTTTTTTTGTTGTTTTAATAAAAAACATCAAAGATTCAAATAAGTTTTGTTATTTATATACATGAACTATATTATATATTTTATGAGGGCTTCTTGGAAATTAATGCCTTCTATTTTATTATATTGGCCCATGTTATAAGAGGCAGATGTTGGTGGTAGAGGTTGAACCTTCCCACAAGTATTCCATTACATGTCATTGCCATGTGCCAGATGGCAGCAGAGGGACAGCCTGACAGAATGGTGTTTGACATGGAAGTGCGTATGAAGCAAGGGTGTGCCACTGAATTCCTCCACGCAGAAAAAATGGCACCCACTGACATTCATAGACACTTGTTAATGTTTATGCAGACCAGTCAGTAGATGTGAGCACAGTGAGGCAGTTGGTGGTGCATTTCAGCAGCGATGACAGCGACAGTGGCTCACCTCCGCCAACGCAGAGACGGAGCACAGCATGCAGGCTCTAGTTCATTGCTGGTGAAAATGCATAGTTTATGGTGGTGACTAGGTCGAAAAACAGTGTTTTATAGCTGAGATTATGCTTTATCAGATAGTGTTACTGTGCTCTTTATATCAGTTGTAATTTCCATGGAAATAAATAGGAGACATTATTTTCGGAGTGACCTTGCATATGCAGCCCAAGGGAATTCCTGTTCACTCAGTGAAGCCCAGGCAAGCCAAAAGGATGGACACCCATGCATTTAAGCATTAATTTAACCAATATAAAGATCAATTTAGGATAATTTTGATATTGCAGAGTGGTTCTTTCAGTAAGGAAAGAAAATAGATAGTTTTTTAATGGTTAGTTGCTTTTTGGAAAAGAGAGATCTATGGTTGGATAACATATAATCAAAAACTTAGTATGGAGCTGCCAGAAAAAAACATGCCAGTATCTTTAACCACACTGTCTATTGGACCCTTTTATCCAAGTGTTTGCAGTTCCTACATCAAGATGAATTATAGTACAATGTACACAAAGCAAATAAGGTCGACCTGTGACTAGAACATCAGAAGATCAAGGATTTTTAGTGTATGTTAAAGCATAGCACTTCCTGACACCTCTTATCCACCGTTATAGTCAATATCAGAGTGCAGAAACCATTGACAGCCTTTAAATAAAGTAAGGAAAATAAAAATCAAACCTTTAAATAGTCACTTGCTTCATCACTCACATTTAGTTCTTTTTCATTCTGTATTGTGCTTTTGAAGGTTTAAAATATCCTATGCAAAATTTGTTCACAGTGTTGTTCTAATTTGACAGTATGATGAGAAAGTTTTTTAAGAGTAGCATAAAATCAGTAATCCTGATGGATGTAATACAATCCCTTGTATGAAATAATAGGTACAGTCTAGTCACGTACCTGCAAGCGCAAATACAGGTTGTGTGGAGAATGGCATAAGAGCAGCCCTGAGGAGAAGGATTTGGGGGTGTTGGTTCATGAAAGACTCAACATGAGCCAGCAATGTGGGCTTGCAGCCCAGAAGGCCAACCATAGCCTGGGTTGCATCAAGAGAAGCGTGACCAGCAGGTTGAGGGAGGTGATTCTGCCCCTCTACTCTGCTCTCATGAGACCCCATCTGGAAAACTGTGTCTGGTTCTGGGGCCCTCAACACAAGAATGACATGGAGCTGTTGGAGCAGGTCCAGAGGAGGGTCACAAAGATGACCAGAGGGCTGGAGCACCTCCCCTATGAGGACAGACTGAGAGAGTTGGGGCTCTTCAGCCTGGAGAAGACTCCAGGGGGATCTTATAGCAGCTTTCCAGTACCTGAAGGGGGTCTATAGAAAAGCTGGGGAAGGACTTTTTATAAGGGTGTGTAGTGACAGGATGAGAGGAAATGGCTTTAAACTAGAAGAGGGTAGATTTAGACTAGATATTAGGAAGGAATTCTTTACTCTGAGGATGGTGAGACACTGGAACAGGTTGCCCAGTGAGCTTGTGGACGCCCCCTCTCTGGAAGCATTCCAGGCCAGGCTGGATGGGGCTTAAAGCAACCTCATCTAGTGGGAGGTGTCTCTGCCTATAGCAGGGGGGTTGGAACTAGATGATCTTACAGGTCCCTTCCAGCCCAAACCATTCTATGATTCTATGAGTATCTAGGAATTGTAATGGTGATTTTATGTAAGTTTTTATCTGAGTTCATATGTCTTTCTGTGATTACAAGGCACTAAATTTTGCCAGTGTCCTTTATCAATCAAGGAAAAAATAAGCTTCCAATGTACTTGGACATTGTAGTATGTGGGATAACGAAAAGGAGGAGGTTGCTGCCTAAATGTCCAATCATCAAAATCTAAGGTCTCATACCTTCAGTGCTTTGTGAGGGAGGAGTCAAATTCCATTAATATATCCAGAGAGAGAGAAAAAAAAGAAGTCTGGACTTTCTGAGAAGTTATGTGCATGGCAAACAGAAAACTTACCACAGAATCACAGAATCCTTAGAATTGGAAGGGACCTTTAAAGATGATCTAGTCCAACCACCCTGCAATGAACAGGGACATCCACAGCTAGACCAGGTTGCTCAGAGCCTGGTCAGCCTGGCCTTGAAAGTCTCCAGAGATGGGGCATCCATCACATCTCTGGGCAACCTGCTCAAGTGCCTTACCACTCCCACTGTAAAAGACTTTTTCCTCATATCCAACCTAAACATACCCTCTTTAAATTTGAAACCCTTGTGCTGTCACCACAGACCCTGCTAAAAAGTCTGTCCCCTTCTTTCCTGTAACTCCCCTTTAGATATTGAAAGTCCAGGATGTTGTACCCCCGCTAGTTGAGTGACACAGGCAAGCTGGTGACAACAGACAAGGAGAAGGCTGAGGTACACAAAAACTTTTTTTTATCTCAGTCTTCTCTGAAAACTGCTTGTCATGTAGCCCTTTAACAATAGGTTTGGAAGGAGGAGACTGGGGAGGCAATGTCCCTCCTGCTGTAAGTGAAGATCAGGTTTGTGACCACATGAGGAACCTGAATGTCCACAGATCTATGGGTCCTGATAAGATGCATCCCAGAGTCTTGAGGGAACTGGCTGATGCAGTTGCCAAGCCACTCTCAATGATATCTCAAAAGTCATCAGGGTAAGGTGAAGTCCCTAGAACTGGCAAAAGGCAATTATCACATCAATTTTTAAGAAGTTTGACCCTGGGAACTACTGACCTATCAGTCTCACCTCTGAGCCGGGAGCAGATCCTCCTGAAAGCTGTACTAAGGCACATGGAAGCTGGGAGGTGATATGGGATAACCAGCATGGCTTCACCAAGGGCAAATCCTGCTTGACCAAACTAGTGGCCTTCTATGGTGGTATAACTGTATCAAAGGACAAGGGAAGAGCGACTAATGTCATGTATCTGGCCTTCAGTAAGGCATTTGACATGGTACCCTACAACATCCTTCTTTCCAAATTGGAAAGATATGGATTTTAAAATCCTCAAACCCATATGACTCTCCCATTTTAACTCAGTCACATCTCATCCCATCTGGTGAAGAGAGTGTCTGGATTCAAAATGAAACAATTGATCCCCTTAAGTACCTAACACTTAACTGGGTTGTAACTTCACATTTGTACTTGTCTTTTATTAATACAGTCTTAACCACAAACCAGCTTTTGCCCATCTACACATTAAAAACTTCTTTGAAAATCTCAACTCCAAACAATGGATTTTGATCTTTCTCATATATTCCAAAAATTACTCCAAATACAATTGCATTTTTGACCAGCAATTTAGCAGAAAGCTGGGCTGAAGTTAAAGAAGTGAAGTAATGCTGCAGTGTGGCTGCCCCCTGCTCCATACCTATCGCTCACAACCACACACTGTTGTGCAGTCAGCAGTGTCTGGGCAAAGGGAGGGGTGCAGTGCAATGCCAACTCATGTTATGGCAAATAACGTTATGCATTTTGATACAGTGTCTAAACACAGACATGTGAATCGTGAAAAATATGCAGCCATGTTTTCCATTTGATAAAGGAATTTGAGAACAGGTTTCAAGATAGGTGATAAAATCATAAATTTTTGGTATATTTGCAAGTCCATTTTCATTCAACATAAATACATTTTTTTTCCAATGGAATGTACTGAGTTACAATCAGATATTTAACTCAAAAATGTGATCATGTCTCTTTACCACACTTTTATAAGAGAAAAACGTTACTTGCTTCACAGTCATGCCTTATTCACGTTATCACTTTTGGCAGTATATACATCTGTGAATAACTTTTGTCAATGATGAAGCACAGGAGGAGTAAAATTTCATGAAAAATCTTAGATGAGCACATTGAGAGCTAACTAAGAATTGCAGCCACTGCCATCAAACCTCACAGATGCATTATGGAGACCACAACGAGGCAGTAGGTGGTGTGTTTCAGCAGTGGCAGCAGCGGATCAGGTTTTTACAGGTGTGTTCATGGCTGGTGAAAATGCATAGCTAATGGTTGTGACTGTTGAAAATAGTGTTTTGTAGCTGAGAATTTGCTCTATCAAGCATTTACTATGCATACGGTTGTAGTTTCCATGGAAATAAATAGGAGGCATTACTTTCAGAGCGACATATGTGTCTGTGACCCAACACAACTCCTCTTCACTCAGCGTGGCTCAGACAAGCCAAAAGGTTGGACACCCATGAAGATACGGAGAAAACGAGGCTGAACTGTGTTCCACACATCCTGGAATGAGTCATATGTATCAAGGTTTTCAGATTCTGTCAGAAGTTTTCTCATATTTCTGCTCTATTTCTCGGTTTGTACAAAGTTAGTTGTCCTTCATACTTCTAAAAAGAAAGCAATTCATTAAACGTATTATTTATTTTAATTTTAGAAAGAATTTATCACTCAGTCTGAACTTTCCCGCAGACCACTGAAGATGAGCGCATTTGTTCATGACCCCAAACTGCTTTGGCTCAAAAACCTTGGCACTCTTGAACAAAAGAGGACAAAGACTCGCAGTGTGCAGGCAGCATCACTGTTTTGCTTTCATGGAGGAAAAAGGGGTAGCAGCCAGGTAATCTCTCATTAGATGGATCAAGATGGGAGTTTCACAGACATTCATTTCTCTGCCACAAACATTTGAGTAACATGAAAGCTGGTTGCATTTTGCAATGCATCTCATTTTATTTCAAGGCTTAATCAGAAATTAATAAACATATTAATCCTGCCAAGGACTTCGCATGTTTCTGAGCATCCCAGCTGCCTCGCAAAGACGGTACAACCACTCGCCGTCCAGAGCACGAGCTGAGGGACGAAGAACACGACAGCAACCCAGCTCCCCTCCTTTGCCCGCCATGCCTCCTGCGAGCGCTAGTTCCCGTCCCCAGGAGGCGGCAGGAAAGCCGAAGCGCGTGCGCATAAACTACCTGACTCTTCCCGGAGACGGGCGCGTGACTCATTTTAAATCCCCGCCCTATTTATTTTTTCCCGGCACCTCTCACTCCAACGTAGGAGCACGCTGATTGGAGGTTGTCTCCTCACGTGCTGTCTGCCGTCCAATCAAGCTGCTCATGTGGGCCCCGTGCGCTTCCGTTGTCCCGCAGCTCCGCAAAATGGCGGCGTCCAGGGGGCGGCGGTTGCTGTGGCACGGCCGTTGCTGGTTCTCGCAGAACCCCGTTGCCCCGCCGCCCACCCCCGCCCCGCTCTACCCACCGATCGTGGCGTCGCACACGGCGAAGAGCAAGGCGGCTAAGCGGCGCCGTCTGGAGCTCTTCTACCAGCAGGTGCATGAGGCTGCCACTATCGAGGAAAAGCTTCAGCTCTACGGGAAGCTGCAGCGGCCCAAGTACATGGTTTACCCACAGACTTTCGCCCTCAACGCCGACCGCTGGTACCAGAGCTTCACCAAGACCGTTTTCGTGCCAGGGCTGCCGCCCAGAAGGCTGCTGGAGGCCGTTAAACCTCCGGAGCCCGCGGCGGGGGCCGCGGAGGCCTTGGAGCAGGGAGGGGCAGCGGCCGCAATGGGGGCTGCGGAGGCCTTGGAGCAGAGAGCGGCGGCACCGGGGGCCGTAGCAGCGCCGGAGCCCGCGGCCGAAGCGGGGCCGGAGCTGGACCTGGGCGCGCTGCGTGACCTGGCGTGCGATGCGCTCCTACAGGAAAGCTTCTACCAGAACAAGAAGCGGCCGTTTCTCTACCGTGACCAGGATCACACACCCGCGCCATTCCTCACTCAGCTCGTCTCCTCCCTTGCCGCCTTTCTGTGCAAGCGCAACCCCCTGTTGGCTGCCTCCTCTCTGGGTGCGGAGCGGGGGTGGGTGGTGGGAGAGGGATGCGGGCTTCCTGGGCAGCGCTGTGAGCTCTGCAGGAGTGTCACTGGTGCAGCATCTTGAGCATTGCTGTTGATCTCATCGCTGCTGTCCCATACGGTGTGAGTGGGTTTGGATTTCTCTTGCTGTACTGCTGCGTTGGGTTTAAAATACAAATGTATAATCTCTGTTTGCCTCTGCTCCTTTGTTCTGTTTCAGACCTAAACCCCGAGGTTAACTATTACTGGCATCATGGTGAGGAAGTTGTTGTTCATGGACATCGAAAAGGGAGAGTCGACCCTGTGCGATTTCAGATAGATGATAAGCCGCACCTCCAGATCCGTGTACCAAAGCAGCTTCCAGAGGTGTGAATATTTTCAACAGCAAATTAATAATGTGAATTTTAACTTATGTTTTTGCCACTGAAGCCATGTAGTAGTATGTGGTGTAGTATGTGCAAGACCTGTTTAAACAATTACTTAATACATTTCTGTGTCTTACTACTTGTACACCTTGCTGTATAGCTATTGATACAGCCTTCTGAAATTCATATTGGTCATACTCATGCTTTAGATATGTTGTAACCAGTAGCTGATTGTTGTTTTTAAGTTTCATGGTTGTGCCAGTAAGTGGAATCAAAAATAAGGAATATGATATGGAAGGTCATTTTATCAGTGAAGGAGAATAAGATGATGAGAGAAATGGAAATTAAACAAATAGAGTGAGAGCATATATCTATTAACAGAGCTCACATTCAAATTATAATACTGCTTAACAGTTGATTTTTGAAATTCTGAGTATTCTGGAAGGTGATCCAGTATTCTAACCCTTTTCCTTTATGTTCACAGTGTGCTAATTGTGTAGCCTTTAAGGATCTATTGCTCCTTTCCATCACACTAAAAGCTGTGTTCCACTTTCTGTAAATTATTTGTTAAACTCTTTGCTAACATGATTGCACAGTTTGCTTAGGTTACTATATTGTCAAATGTTTTTAAAAAAAAAACTTGCGCAAACGCATGATACAAGAATTCCTTGCTGCTTGCTATAGCACCTGCATTTGTGGTTGATTACTGCCTGTGCTGTCAGTGCAGCAAAGTCCCACTAATGCTTAAAGAAGGAGTCAGTTAAATGCTGTGATTCTGACAAGTTTTTCTGAGAATGAGATCATTAATAAATGGTAGGAACACACAAGCATGTGTGGCTTCAGCAGTTACAGTGAGGATATAAATATTTTAAATTATTAGTTTTAAAATATTAATGGATTTGTTCTATGTTGTTCTATTCTTGTATCAGAAATAGTGTTGCCAGTAGGAGTAGGGAAGTAATTGTCCCTCTTTACTCAGCACTGGTGAGGCCCCACCTCGAGTACTGTGTCCAGTTTTGGGCCCCTCACTGTAAAAAAGACATTGAGGCCCTGGAGCGTGTTCAGAGGAGGGCGACGAAGCTGGTGAGGGGTCTGGAGCACAGGCCTTATGATGAGCGGCTGAGGGAGCTGGGATTGTTCAGTCTGGAGAAGAGGAGGCTCGGGAGACCTCATCGCTCTCTATAACTACCTGAAGGGAGGTTGTAGTGAGCTGGGGGTCAGCCTCTTCTCTCTTGTAACTAGTGACAGGACGAGGGGGAATGGCTTCAAGTTGCTCCAGGGGAGATTCAGGCTGGATGTTAGGAAATTCTACTTTTCTGAAAGAGTGGTCAGGCGCTGGAACGGGCTGCCCAGGGAGGTGGTGGAGTCACCGTCCCTGGAGGTGTTCAAGAAACGTTTAGATATAGCGTTGGGAGACATGGTTTAGTGGTGTTGTTGCTGGTAGGTGGATGGTTGGACTAGGTGATCTTGCAGGTCTTTTCCAACCTAGCTAATTCTGTGATTCTATGGTACAGGACTATGCATGGATATCTGTGTTTTTAATTTACCTAGCACCCCTTAAAATGTTTCATAATGCACAGCAATGAGAGTAAGTTCACTCTTCTGCTTCAAGTTAGTTTTACTGCTGCTAGAACTACTTTTGCTTATATTGCTAGTGCCATTTCACACAAGCGTGTTTAAATTTTACAGAAAGTTCAAACATGAATATAACATGCATGTACTGGCATTTGCTGTAAGACAGGAAGTTCTGTTGAAAAAAATATTTTCAGTAAAATTTATATATATATTGTCTGTAAGCAAAACTTTCACCTTCTTGTGCCTGACCAGAAAACAGTATATTCTTCCTGATATCAGAAACATAGGTTATAAAATAGCTGTTTTTTTTTTTTCTTCAAGATTGTACCTCTGGAGTCAGATCTTGGTGATGTTCCTGTTGTTGATCACAAACCATCCAAACTGCCATTGTTCAAAAAACAGTATGAAAACAAGGTATTTATAGGTAAGAGTTCCTGGTCATGAAATGTTAGCTACTTTTTTCTGTGTTAAAAAAACAATCTCCCCAAAAAACGTTCTGCCTGACTTTTCACCTTCTTTCGGCAGAGAGAGCTATCTATTTATATATTTATATATATTCTAATATATGACCATTATACATCACATACAAATTTCAATAGATAGTTCCATGTCGATTATGTAATGAGGAGTATCATCCTCTTGTACGTATTGTGTTTTGTCTCAGGATTCATTTAAAGAAATTGAGTTGAATAGAAAATTATCAGAAAAATTTGCTTTGAATTGGTGCATATCCGTCAAAGATATTTCTTATGCCAACTTCTAGAATTGGGCAAGCACTCAATTCGCACACAAATGGAAGAATTTCAATGTTTTTATACATTTATGATAGAGTTTTTAACTTTCTGTGGTTTGGGCTTTGATGGTGAAGAATTGTGGTTTTTCTTTTTATTTGGATTATAAGGAGCATTCTGTTACTCAGTTATAATTTCTCTTTTCTTTTGATGGACACAGGATCAAAGGTAGCAGATCCATGCTGTTATGGCCACACACAGTTTCATCTTATTCCTGATAAGCTGAAAAGGCGGAGGTTTATAATAGCAAATCTTGAAGATCAGATTGAAGTTGTTTATCGAGCTAATGGTATTGCAAGTCTCTTTGCTTGGACAGCAGCACAGGGAATGTATCAAGGTAAGACAATCACTTTGGGATTTTATGCCTGTTTATGTAAATCAAACAAAAAAACCCTAAGAAGACGCAGATAGATGTATTTTCTGCTTTCTTCCTCCAAGAAACAGTTGTTGCATTTTTGTCTTCTGAGACGCTGCAGTTCTGAAAAGTGTGTATAATAACACAAAATAAAAATAAAGTCAGACTGACTAACCTCCTTTAGCAGAGGTAGCAGATTACTGTGTACAAGGTATCAAATAACAATCTTTCTCTTCTCTTAGAAAGTAAACCAAATGGAAAGCTGTTTTTTTTTTTTTGGGGGTGCTAATACCAATTATAGTTAGTATTTTTGAGAGGAAATGTCTTCTGAAAATGGGAACACTTTAAAATAGTGTGATAGTAATTTCAGTTTGAAATTTTATGTTGTTCAAGAAACTGAAGCTGAAATTACAGATCTCTTTCAAATTCTTGCCAGGTAGTTGGAAACATTCAAGTAAAAGTTTGTGTTACTACTGTAGTTTCTTAAATATTCTTTCACTGTGCTTTGCTTGTCATCTGCTGTTGATGAGAGTGAAAACTAGAAGTGCAGAAGAATGCAATTCGTAATAGTTATTTGTAGCTCACCTCTTGATTTGAAATAGAGGGGCCCTTTGAAAATTTTTCCTCTGAGGAGGGAAAAAAAATTGTCTTTAACAGGACTATTTCGTTGCAGGTTTTTTTATGTTTGTGATTCTTCCAATAAATACTGGTACTGTGTCAGAGTTTTAATTTGCACCTCTTCCTGAAAATCATTTGAATTGTGATCTCCTGTTCTAGCAAGAGAAGATTTCTTATATACTCTATTAATGAAGCTGAGAGGAGTGAGGGAGTGATGGAGAGAAATCTCCTGAATCTGTTGAGGAAGGGGAAGTAAAGAGATGAGGAATGAAGGACACATCTTAGTTCTTGGCTTCTCAATTGCCATTATCTATACATTTCCGCATGCAAATGTCACAGTTAGAACCGCCATTACATAAGGAGAGCTGACTTCTGTTGGAAGTGTGGTGGGCTCAATACATTCAGCATGACATTCACAGTACTGTATTCATATTCCAGCACTGAGCCAGAGAAGTAGGGAAGAACTTAACTCGTATAAATATAATTCAGTTACTGTTACTAGAAGATACCTGTAGTTTGTAGGTTCAGTTGTGAAGCAACACATTGAATATCTTTCAAGAATATCACCTTGTATGCTGGCAGATATGCATAACTATGCAAAAGCAATTTTGACTGCTAATGCTCAGAGATTATTTAAAATATTCATATTGACGTAACATTCTTGGTGTTGTCTGACAAGTTAGTAAAATTATATGTATGCATGCATGTTTCTATTTTGAACAACTGTTCATTGCCCTGTGAGGCATGGAATAATCAAGCTATTTCCACTTAGATCATTTGCAGGCCTTGGCTGTGTTAATAATATACATACGTAAATTCAAAAAGTCACTTGACTGATTAATTTGGTTTTATGTCACTCAGCTTGTGTTAACATTGTGATTGGTGTCCAGGTCTTAAAAGGAGCACAGAACCAGTACAGAACCCAGTTATGCTAGCATGTCTCTGATCTTTGAAAAACTTAACTAGTGGCTGTGTTTTATCTATTTAGTTTCTCCTAGTTTTTTTCTTCAGAAAAAACAATTGTCCTTCTCTTCTTTGTGTATGCTGATGAGAACTGAGTCCTATAACCAGCTTATTTCTTTTTTTTTTGGTAGGATTCTGGAATGAAGCAGATGTGACCCGTCCTTTTGTATCACAGGCTGTAGTGACTGATGGAAAATACTTTGCTTTCTTTTGTTACCAGTTAAATACTTTAGCATTAACTGTTGAAACAATTCAAAAAAACTCTCGGAAGAATATCTGCTGGGGAACAGACAGTAAGCCATTATATGATGTTGTTGAAAATGGTAGCGTGAAAGGCTTTAATGATGAAGTTCTGCTTCAGTTGGTTGGTTTTCTGTTAAATAGACCAAATGAGTTGTAAATTGTTAAACTATATTCCTGTTCATGTACCTAAACTTCATTGTAACTCTGAAGTATGGGCTAGAATATGCCTTGTTCTTAGTCAGATATGCCTAGCAAATACAATATATGAATTTCATTATGTTTGGGACTTATTTCTTAATTTTAAACGTATTATACCTGTCAACGGTGTACGGGCTGGTTTGGCCCAGTTCCATGACAAATGGGGTGGGGGACCCATGAAGCCACACCCCGGGAAAGGGAAAAGGGTAAAAAGGGCAGGGTGATGGGCCTAAGAACAAAACAGCGGCAACGATCTGAGGAGAAACAAACTAATTTACTAAACAAGATATTGAATGCAAAATAACACAATATGATACAATATAATTACAGTTTAAGCTAATAAATCCAATACCATGAGAGACAGTGTCCAAAATTAAGGTAGGCCTTGCACTAGTGCCGATGGTGAGATGGCTGGGGAGCTAGATGCTGCTGGGATGAGAAAGGAGTGTCTTGTGATCTGCAAACAGTTTTATCTTTATCTTTCCCTCTGAACTGAAATAGTAACAGAGCAGCAAAGTCCCCTGGGAAATGTAGTTCTTCTGGGGGCCAGCTACCTGGAACTATCCACGAACCACGGAACTGGAGCATTAACTCTTAAACTCCTGGTACACTACATGGTGTTATGATGTGGAATACCAATAAGTAAAAATCATAAAACCATGACAGTACCACACAATGCAAAAATGTCTAGAATACATTTGTCTCTTGTACAATTACTATTAAAAGCATATTGTATTCAGAGTCACAAGAATACCTTCTTTCAGTTGATCTATACTTCTGTGTCAAACAGTTGTAGCAAAATATGAATTCACTCAATTGTCTGGTTACTTCATGTACTAACTGCTGTCTTGGTGTTCAGGACCAGTGGAAAATTGTTAATTTTGTGCCGGGGGGGGGGGGGGGGAAGTTCCTCAGTGCTTACTCATTTAAAGAATAACTGAACTCAGAATAAGAAGTGTTTCTTAACAGTGAATGACTGGCACTTCAGTTACATGTCAAGTGAAATTTAAGGTATTTTTCAAGAAGTAGTATATATGCAGTGAAACCTGCTTCTCTGCAAAGGTCCTGTTAGGAACATGCATATGCATCTTAATGCTGTCACCTCAAGAACTGCAGAGAACTTGGAAATGACTTGGAATCTGTATTCCCTTTAGCTTGAGCTGTCCTTGAGCACTTTTTTTTTTTTCTTCTTGATTTACCAGTGCTCAAGTAGTACTAATTCAGATTACTGCTGAACTTTGGATTAAAAACTTGCTTCTTCCAAGCTGGGACGGAAGACAAAATGTTGGGTAGACATGTTGATATTAGAGAATAACTTGTGGCCTAGGTTGAAAAGGAGTAGTGAATGGCATTTTGTTTCTGGTTTGATGAAGGGATGACGCAAAATGAGTGGAAGTATATAACAGAAAGCAGTTGGGCATTCTGACTAGTAAGTAATCTTTACAAATGGTGCAGTTTAGTTTTGCCATCAGCTTGAAACTATATGTATTACATTATAAGTAGTGACAGCAGAAACCTGACATATTGTAAAGTATAAGAAAATCTCACTTCCAGGGTAAACAAATTCACTTTTCCGTGATTCAGTCTTTGTCTATTGTGCAGTTTCAGCTATACTAGAACATGCTCATAGAAAGGTAGTTTTCCTTTTTGCAGCTTTACTGGTGACTGAAATACTTCTGTGAATGCATAACCTTGTAGAGGAATCCATTGTTGGAGAGACGGAGGAAGGTGAGGCAGAGGATGAGCTGGCTATTTAGTAGTTGTGAAACAGCAAGTTCATCTTTCTACAGCTGTCCTAAAAGGCAAGGAGATACCCTGGAAAAGCAGTGGGTGGCACTGTTATACCTTCTACCAGAGAAAATGTAAACTTTTTTTTCCCTTGCTTCTTGGTACTGACTGGCAAAGTTGAGACGTAACAGAATTCCAAAGGTTGGAGGGGGACCTTAAGAGTTGACACAATCACAAAATTGCAGGGGTTGGAAGGGATCTCAAGTGATCATTGAGTCCAACCCCGCTGCTAAAGCAGATACCCTGCAATAGGTCACATAGGTAGGCGTCCAGCCAGGTCTTGAATATCCCCATAGAAAGAGACTCCACAGCCTCTCTGGGATGCCTCTTCAGTGCTCCATCACCCTTACTGTGAAGTTCTTACGCATATTTGTGTGGAAATTCCTATGCTTCAATTTGTGGACATTTCCCCTTGTCCTATCGCTGTGCACTGCTGACAAGAGTCTGACCTTGTCCCTTTGCCTCTCGCACCTTAGAAATTTATAGACATTCATCAGATCCCCTCTGAGTCTTCTTTTCTCAACACTGAACAGACCCAGGTTGCTTAGCCTTTCCTCATAAGATTGGTGCTTCAGGCCCTTTATCTTTGTAGCCCTCCACTGGACACTTTCCAAGAAATCCCTGTCTTTTTGTACTGGGGAGCTCAGAACTGGATGCAATGTTCCAGGTGAGGTCTCACCAGGGCAGATTAGAGGGGGAGGATCACCTCCCTAGACCTGCTGGCCATGCTCTTTTTAATGCACCCCAATGTACCATTGGTCTTCTTGTCTACAAGGGCACACTGCTGGCTCATGGCCAACCTGTTGTCCACCAGGACACCAAGGTTCTTCTCTGCAGAGCTCCTCTCCAGCAGGTCAGCCCCTAACCTATACTGATGTATATAGTTACTCCTCCCCAGTGCAAGACTCTACACTTGCTCTTGTTAAATCTCATCAGATTCCTTTGTGCTCAACTCTCCAGTCTGTCCAAGCCTTGTTGAATGGTAGTACAGCCTGATGACAACCCTCTGAGCTCTGCCAGTCAGCCTGTTCTCAAACCACTTCACTGTCCACTCTTCTATCCCATATTTTCTAACTTTCATAACAAGATGGTGTCAGATGCCTTTCTGAAGTCAAGGTACACAACATCCACTTCTCTCCCCCATCTACCCAGCCAGTGATGACACCATAGAAGGCTATCAGGTAAAGCATGATTTCCCCTTGGTGAATCCATGTTGACTACTCCTGATAACCTTCTCTTCCAATTGCTTGGAGATGGCATCCAGAACAAGTTGTTCCATCACCTTTCCAGGGACAGAGGTGAGGCTGACTGGCCTGTAGTTTCCTGGATCTTCCTTGCCCTTTTTGAAGACTGGAGTGGACACTGGCTATCCTCCAGAGTTCAGGCACCTCTCCCCTTTGCCAGGATCTTTCAAAGATGATAAAGAGCAGTTCAGCAATCATCTCTGCCAGCTCCCTCAGCACATGTGGGTCCATCCCATTGGGGCCCATGGATTTGTGTGCAGTGATTTTGGCTACAGACTCTCTGACGATATCCACTTCAACCAACTGAATGTCTTCCTTTACCCAGACACTCTCTCTTACCTGCAGGGTCTGGGATTCCTGAGGGCTGGTCTTAGTCTTAAAGACTGAAGCAAAGAAAGCATTCAGTATCTCTGCCTTTTCAGCGTCCCCTGTTACCGAGGCACCCACCTCATTCAGTAGGGGACCCACATTTTCCCTAGTCTTCCTTTTATGGTTGACATACTTAAAAAAAAACCTTTCTTGTTACCCTTTATCTCCTTTGCAAGATTTAATTCCAAGAGGTCCTTAGCTTTCCTTGTTGCATCCTTACAAGCCCTAACAGGATTCCTATATTCTTTCCAGGTGGACAGACCTTTTTCCACATCTTGTGGACCTCCTTCTTTCCTTTCAGTTTATGCATGAGTTCTTTACTCATCCATGCAGGCCTCTTGCCACATTTCTCCGAATTTCTTACTATTACGGGTGCAAACATCATAATGTGTGCAATTTTCTACAGCAATCTTTTATCTTGTACTCATTTATTCAGGGTGTTTAGTACTTCTGTAAAATGATAAAATGATTTTTTTTAACGGAATAAATGTTAAGAGATTTAAAGTGGAAAACTTAGGAGATGCAGCATTCCTTTCTTGAGCTTTGTTTGGCAGAAACTTTCTCTGATGCTTCTGCTTTCAATCCCATGGGAGCAGTGTTCTGTAGCAGTTTTACTTTGTTACTGCTGCTTAACAAAGAAATTCAACACAAAGAAAGGCAATTCAAAGAAGACAGGATGGAAATCTACAAGCTTTGGATCCTTTTTCCTGTATTAATTTCTGCTCAGGCTTATTTGAGAAGATCACAAAGGAGCATAAGGCAGAATCTAAAAATAATATTTGGTTTTACATAAGCAAGTATTTTTTTCTAGTACTGAACTATTTTGCTTAAAACTTGGTGTTACCTTCAGGTATGAAATGCTGTTTGTACTGTTCTTTTGGATTATGGAACTGCAATTAAACTACTTAAACAGCATCTCAAAGTGGAAGCAAGAAGATGGAAAGACTCTGGGACCCTCTTATATCTATAAACGGTTATGTTGCACCAAGCTGTTGAGGTGGGTATGTTTCTTCTCAGGTGGGAGAAATAGCTTATATAATAAAGCTATATAAATAAATAAATAATAAATAAATAAAGTTATATAATAAAATAACACTAATAGTGTTAGTAGTACCTGCTTGGTCATGCAGAATTCTCTCTTGATGTCATGATTACTCAGGTTTTCTCTCATTTGTGAAGACAGCTGCTCTTTTTATCTCAGAAGCAGATGGAAGTTATATCTATTCTGGAGCATAATTGAGAGGTTCTTCCTGAGGAAAGTGCAGTGAAACCTCACTATGTACTCCTTCAGGAGCAGGAATTTAGAATGAATGGGAAAGACAGCTTTTATTTATCTTGAATTCAAAATGGAAGAAGGCAATCTAAATCTCTCTTAGGCTGCTAAGTAATCCAGTGATCTTGGAGCTGAATTTGAAGATGACTGCTGTTTCTGTGGGGTTAACAACTGTTTCCTCAATTTTTGAAGATTTTCTGATCCCACCAAATTCACTTGGGTGTGAAAGGGACCACTGTAACTTCCTTGGATGCAACCCTTCTTGGAAAGCTTGTGAGGAATGGCTCTGTCTTCGAAGTTTTGTTTGCAACATTTGACGATACTTAAGTATTAGAAAACTATAGGTCACCACTACCCTGGATTTTCTCTGTCTAGATTGTGTGGTGAAGCTCATGAGATATTTCTGGTGTTGGCAAGGCATACTCAGTAGTCTGAGTAATATCCTAGTAGAAGAAACTAAGCAGCAGAAGCAGTGAACTGTGAGGCTGTTTCCAAAAAATGATGACAATGAATCCTCCAAATGGTCTCAACATGTGTGAAAGATGGAAAAGCCATGGTTTCCAGAATTGCACTTTTCTATGAGAGCAAACAATCAGATGCAGTTGCATTTTGATTTATTCTTTCTTAACAGAATAAATCAAAGCCTCAGTATCCTCCAAATTTACTTTTTTTTTTTTTTTTTTGACTTGCGATCAGATGAAAGTGAAAGTTAATAATTAAAATCTGAAGGCTGCTGAGCTCTGGGCGATACGTTTCTGTGGCATATTATGGATACGATGAACTTTTAGTCAGTAAAGGAAGACCAACACAAGAAACATCCTCCATGCTTCAGTACCCCAGAGTGAGCCAGAAATCAGATGTAATGGATTTTTATTTCAGGATGATGCAACTCCCAAACCTACTGATGAGTGGGTATGACATTTATAATCAGTACTAGATTCTGTATGAGAAACTCACAACCTTTTTTAAAGTCTTCTAAAAAGGCAAAGAGGTAGAAGAACACTTGGAAGGATTTTTATTTCTCTAAAGGACTGAGTGCTTTTTAGCCTCTGCTGTTGGAAAGATAAATAATTATTCTACTGGAAAGACAGTTTTACACTGTCTGCTCAACTGCTTTGATCTGTAACTATTTGATATCATTCTTAATCTTTTCCCTCTCTCCCTCTTTTATTTTTTTTTAAAAATTATTTATTGTGACTAGTTTCTGCATAATTTGATAGTTATATCTTTAGCTGAAATATTAAGTATAACTTCTTGGTCTTTTAATAACTGTTTGAAATACAGTGTACTGACCTAGATCTTATCCTGCTACAGAATCTTTTCTGTATCACCTTTCTCATTCCTACTAAGCCATGCTTGATTTCATTTGTAGGTGAAATCTTCTGTAAAACAAGAAATAAAAAGTTGATGCTATAATGCTGCAATAAAGGAAATCTTGCTTCCATTTATTTCCTCTTTTTAAAAATATTTCTTTAAACTGTAATCAAGTAAGTACAGTTTACTGCTGCCAAGGGACCTGATACACGATCATTTTCACTTTTGGCTTCTAACACAAGAACGTCTGTGCTGCAAATATGAATGCTTCTGTCAGTCATGCATCCCAGAGCAGGTTTAAATTTCAGCCTTGAATTTCAGAATCTAAGGGCTCTACTTCTGTTTTTAGCAGCAATTTCCACACCAGCAAATTTTTCTAGGTAATTGAAAGTGATCAGGAGTTGGAATTTTAAAACCCAAGTTCTGGTGTTGTTTAAACTGGAGAAGAGAAAGCTCAGGAAGCATCAACGTGTCTAACTGATAGGAAAGAATGAGGACAATCAACCTAGACTTCTCTCAGTAGTATCGTAATTTTCAAACTGCTAGGCCAGGTAGGTTTAAAAAATGCTACCCTTGTGACTTCACAGGTTCAGAAGTAATGTGGTAGGTGCATTTTGCTTCTGTTGGTGTTTTCATTTGGTTGACATCAGCTGAATATGGCTGCATTATTTCTGGCCATGTGTCTTTTTTCTCTCATTTCTGTTACCTGGGACTAAAAAAGCTAGATAACAAATGCAGAAATTTGGTAAAAATAGAATGACTCAACTTGTTCATTGTGTTTTTTTAAGCCCTATATAAGTATTTCTCTAATACGAAGTACATCTCATGCTAACAGTGGAAGATTAAAGGATATATCAAAGACAGCTTAACCAATAAACTTTTATGAAGGCCACTATGATGGATTCAAGGCTAAAACAGAGTAGTTTTTTTGAATGCTGGAACCACCACAGAGCAGTATAAAATCAGAACCGTATGAATTGGAGGGGACCTTAGAAGTCATCCAGTCCAGCTCCCCTGAAATGTACAGGGATGTCTACAGGTAGATCAGGTTGCTCAGAGCCTGGTCCTGCCTGACCTTGAATATCTCCAGAGATGGGGCATCTACCACATCTCTGGGCAACCTGTTCCAGTGCCTCACCACTCTTACTGTAGAGAACTTCTTCCTTATATTCGGTAAAAAATCTCTCCTCTTTTAGTCTGAAACAATTTCCCCTCATCCTGTCACAACAGACCCTGCAAAAGAGTCTGTCCTCTTCCTTATATGCCCCCTTTAGATACTGAAAGGCCACTATCAGGTCTCCCTGATGGAGCTTTCTTGTCTCCAGGCTGAACAGACTGAACTCTCTCCACCTGTCCTTGTAGGTACATAGAAATTTGGGTAAAAAATGCATACTAGGACTGGATCTGGTTTTAGAGCCAACACTGACCTCTTCAAGTATGTACTTGAATGTATCCTGAAGGTTATAGAACTGGAAGGTAAGGGTGCCCAAGAGAACTGGCTGACATTTAGGTACCAATTCTTCCAAGCTCAAGATCGTTGTATCCCTAAGAGTAAGAAATCAGGACCTCATGGAAAATCTCAAGTGGAAGAAGAAAGTCTACAGAATGTGGAAGAGGGTCTGCTCACTTGAGAGGCATATGGGAATGTTGGCAGGGCTTGCAGGAGACAAGGAAGGCTATGGCCAAAACTTAGAGGGTTGTGATCAGCAGCGCAGTCTAGTTGGAGGCCTATAACTACTTGGTTGCCCAGGGATTGGTATTGGAACTGATGTTGTTTAACATCTTCATCAATCACCTGGATGAAGAGATAGAAGGCACCCTCGGCAAATTTGATGCTGTGAAGCTGAGAAGAGTGGCTAATAGACCAGAAGTCTTTGCTTCCATTCAGTGAGACCTGGACAAGTTTGAGAGTTGAGTGGAGAGGAACCTGATGAGGTTCAATAAGGGAAGTGCAGAGTCCTGCTCTTGGGGAGGAATAAATGCATACATCAGTACAGGTTAACAGCTGAACCACTGGAGAGGAGCCCTGCGGAGGAAGACCTGGGGGTCTTGGTGGACAACAGGTTGGCCATAAACCAGTAGTGTGCCCTTGTGGCCAAGAAGGCCAGTGGTATCCTGGGGTTCATTAAAAAGAGTGTGGCCAGCAAGTCAAGGGAGGTTATTTTCTTCCTGTACTCTCCCCTGCTGAGGCCACATTTGGAGTACAGTGTCCAGTTCTGGACTCCTCAGTTCAAGAAAGACAGGCTACTTCTAGAGAGAGTCCAGTGGAGGGCCACAAAGATTATCAGGGGCCTGGAGCAGCATCTTCTATATGAGCAAAGGCTGAGAGACCTGGGACTTTTCAGGCTGGGGAAAAGAAGTCTTAAGGGGGATCTTATCAGTGCTTATACTTATCTAATGTTCAAGAGTCAAGTAGATGGGACCTGGCTCTTTTCAGTGGTACTCAGCAACAGGACAAGGGCAATGGGGACAAACTGGAATACGGAAAATTCCATATGAGCATGAGGAGAAACTTCTTTACTTTGAGGGAGGCAGAGCACTGGAACAGGCTGCCCAGAGATGTAGAGTCTCTGTCTCTGGAGATATTAGAAAATCATCTGGACAATTTCCTGTGTAATCTATTCTAGAGAACCTGCAGGGGAGTTGGACCTGATGATCTTCACAGGTCCCTTCCAACCCCTACAATTCTGTGATTCTATATGGTTTTTCTCCAGCTCTTCTCTTCTGGTCTCAGTGTGATCATCCATGTTTGTATATTAATTCAGGAAGGACATATTTTGCTTGATATATAGCTGCAAATAGTTTCAGCAGAAGAGTCTTTTTTTACATCTTCATATTTTGGTAGGCTACTGATACTGATAATGGAGTTAAAGCTATACATTGAATTGTTTGTCCCAAAGTTCATTTCACAGCTGATTCGGCTCTGAGCTTCCTATGAGTTTAGTAATTCCTTACATTACAGCTCTGACATACCCAGCTACTTTCTCTCATCTGGAATCTGACAGCAGGCATGGTGACTCAGCCTCTGTTTCTGTGTATGAATGTTCTGTATATAAGCATAGGTATCAAATACAAGCATTTCCTGAATACTCTGGATAACTACAACAGCAGGATGCCCTTCTTTCTTGAGATATGTAGTATTTCACCAGTGTGAATAATACCTGACTAATTCAGATGCTCTTAAGAAGCTCGTGTCAGACATTTTATTTTTGTTTTAATAGGTCGAATAAGCTCAAACAAGCTCTTTGCAAAATCCTTTGTGAATACACAAACAGACCTTGCCATGAAAGACTTCTCAAATTGATAAGAAAAGCAAAGAAGGATGTGGGAGAAGTGGGGGCTGTAATGCCTGTTTAGAGAAATTATCCAAAAGCATAAAGAGAAACTGAGATGGAGACTCTTTGGTAGAAGAGTAAGATTTAAGTGTTTAACTAGGTCTATGCAAGGGATTTTCACCATTAGATGACTATTTGATTATATATTTTTGAAAGCAATAAGCCTTAATTTGATGATATTTTCTTCATAGCATGTTATTCTAGATGAATGTCATTTTGGACTGAGTTTTTTTTTTTTTTAATTAAATATTTATATGCTTGCACTAGATAGATTTCAATTAGGAATTTTGAAGTATCTGAACAGGTTAGGTGCCAAAATTACATTAGTTCTATGGGGATTTGAATTTAGGTGTCTAAGATGCATAGATATTTTGATGATTTTTTAATGTACTTCTAAAAGATGCTAGTCTGCCTTTTGAAAAAGCTCAGCAAGATTTCACTGCAATACACATCTACTAAATAAAATATTCTGCTCTGCTCAGACTGGACAGTACACCATTTCTGAAGCATGCTGCTTTTCTCTTTTGTAAACACAAGGTTATGCTGACCATGAGCTGAATTATCACATGGCTGGATTGCACTGAGGAGACATTAAACAAAATCAACATAATGACAGCATGTTTGGATGTTTGCCCTCTCTGGGGACATATCTAGTCAGCTTTTCTGAAATTGTCGTATCTGCACAAAGAATTATGGCTTAAATAAATCAACTATATTTTTGTTGCAAACCACTGAATTGTTCTATGACATTCCCCTGAATACGTGTATGGCTGGAAGTGATTGGGACTGAAGTTTAAATGTCAAGTGTGATATTGCCATTTTACCTTCTGCATTAAAACATATTTGGGAAAGGGCAAGGTGGGCTGAAACACCTCATTGAGCACAAGTTGAGCCAAATAACATAAGGAAACAACTGAGGAAGCAGTAGTCTTTATCTTCTAAAAGAAACTTTTAGCTAAGTGAATTAAAAGTGAATTGCAAATTTTCAAACTATAAACAGACATGTCCTCACAAGAGAGGACAGATTATAGTAAAAAATGATGCCTTTGCAAATAGTAGGTGAAGTGATTAAAATAATGCAAACCATGTGGTCGTACTGGTAGATAGTATTATATTTAGTAAGTATTGACATTGAATAACCACAGTGAAGCCCCTCTGGCCTTGCAGTGGTACGTACTAGAGAGAAGACTGAATGAAAGAGAGGTATGTTAGCAGGCATATGTATATGACCAGAGTCAAGCAAGTGCTGAAGCATTTGGATTCTATGAGCAGAGGGGAAGGTATGGAAGGGGAGCCTGTAGTACTCAGGTAAAGGACTGGGAGGTCTTCTGAAGCTTTCCAGCCTTCTGGAGTTTCTTACCAGTCACCCACTGGTGAGCGTTCCAGAATCCTGGGCAAGAACCTGAAGGTTTGCTCTGATCTATGCCTCCAGGATTTCAGCTCCAGCAGTTCCTCTTTTGTGAATCTTACCAGAATCTGGGTTAGTGATGACAGTTAGACTAATAAATACTGCTGGAGTTTCTTACATGTCCCTTGTACTTGAGTACCTTAAAAAGGCACTTTCTCAATAGAAAATTTAGGTGACCAGATTTGGTAGCTAAAGAAGACTTATGAAATAAGTAATGGATAACAGACTTACTTTGCCTAATGGGAACACTTTGACTAAAGCATAGTCATCATATAGAATATCTTCACTTCTTTTGAAGTCAGTGGAGAAAGACTCACCATTGAGGAAGAACTCAGTCTTGCCAAGGAGTAGTATAACAAAGTCTCTGCTGCTGCAGGTTCAAAGATAGTAGTGATACTGAGAACTAGGCCCTCTCTTTCAGTGATTGTAGCTTTGATCCTATCCTATAGGTCTTAGATTGTTAAAGTGCTCTGTGACAGTTGAGATGTAACGGCATGTGACATAGGTGCTGTTTGGATCTTTCTGAACTAATAACTCACTGCTGTTTGAAAAGAAGACTGGAATTTGTCGTCAAAATGGTTTCCCCCAAGGATTAATACATACATCTCTGTATCCTTCAGAACATCAAGCACTGTAATATGAAGATGATGTAACATTCTTAAAAAGCATTACTAGTATCTGATTGGAATATTTTTTTCTTGGTCTTAGACAGTAGAAGTAGTATTTAAAGGAGGGCCATAAGAAAGAAAGGGGCAGGCTCTTCGGCCAGACTCTGTTGCAACAGGACCAGGGGAAATGGTTTCAAACTAAAAGAAGGGCAATTTAGACTGGATATAAGGAAGGCAGTAAGGGTGGTGAGGCACTGGAACAGGTTGCCCAGGGAAGTGGTGGATGCCCCATCTCTGGAGACATTCAAGGTCAGGCAGGACCAGGCTCTGAGCAACCTGACCTAGCTGTAGACATCCCTGTATATTTCATGCCTCTAATTTTGTACTTTCTTTGACATTCCTCTTTTTCCCTTCTCAGACTTTAATAATATCTAGAAGAATGAGAATGTAGCATTATAGCAAACGGAAAACCTTCTATTATGCTTTGGAAGGAGGCTACTGAATTTCATTAGGGAAAGTCAAGGGAATTTTTAAGTACATTTGATGCTCTAAAATAAATGTGCTTAGTTCCTGTCTACAGAAATCTAGCATTTAATTTGAACCAGTTTTGAGGTAAGTAATTTTAAAATATCCTTTAATGCTGCATTTATTATTTCCTATGGGAACATAATGGTTGTAATGATAGATAATGTAGCTGTCAGAAGGGAGGAGTCATCACAGGAAGAGAAAAGAGGAGAGAGAGAAACAAAGAGGCAGAGTACAGTACTGAAGCTGAATTCTAGGGGGATGCAATGTTGAAATCAGTGATGGAAGATTTAAAAGTACCTGACAATACTTCCATTGAGCTTTTACCGCTACATTTTAATGATTTTTTACCATTTCTTAATCACTTTCCTGGTGTTGCTTAGAGTTAACTTCAGTGCTTTCTCTTGTTTAAATCTGATGGGGATTCCTCACTGTGATGCATAGGGAAAGGCCGATGCCTTCTAAACCCAGATGCTGCCCGTTATGTCATTTGAATGGAAGAAGCATTTGGAACACCGCTTTCAGATGTGAATGTGATTGAAGCAAATCCATTCCCTGAACAAGGAGAATGATTATCCTTCAGATAAAGACCCACTCATGCTCATTTCACTGTCTTCTGGGGGAAAAGAAAATCAAACCTAAGGTGGAATAGGGAAATGCTTTGAGTACTGCAAAAGGAAGCAAGGAGCTAGTTTGCAGATGGGTCTTAACATTATGTTCCTTACTTTGCTGTCACTTGTTTTTTTACTGGGAAGCCATACGGAAATGCTTCTTATGCAGTTAATAGAATATAAATTGCAGTCTCTGTTACCTGGTTACTCTCAGCTGAAGCTTTTGCTAAAATAGCAATTGTAATATCCTAGCTGCTATATTATGCTGTACGTGAATGTATAAAGCCTAATAATTATTGAGTTCTGATAGCTGAAAATACTCTAGAGGTGAGGAAGCACAGTCTGTATCCAGAAATGCCAATGTGGATGAGGAGATTTTTGTACACAGATGTGTGGGAATGTTCTCCTCTGAGCCTCATCTTCTCCAGACTGAACAATTCTCAAGCCTGTAGCATTGCCTGGGGTTTTTGTGGCTAAAATGCAGGACCTGGCACCTGGACTTGTTGAGCTTCATCCCATCGGACTCAGCCAAGCTATCTAGCCTGTTCAGACCCCTCTGTAGGGCCTTCCTACCCCCAGGAAGATCAAAGCTTTCTCCCAACTTGGTGTCATCTGCAAACTTACTGAGGGTGCACTCAATCCCCTCATCCTGATCATCAATAAAAATATTAAACAGGACAGGCCCCAACTAACAACTCATCTATTAAAAAAAAAGTCCTTTTTGTAACTTTATCATACCAGATCTTATCTTCTTCATGTCCCTAATGTGAGACCCTGGCAGACAGCAAACCTCTCTCCAGAGGTTATCTGGGCAGCAGATGGGTGCCTCAGTGCCCATCAGCAAAGTCTCCAATTACTAAGACCCTTCGCCCTTTTTTAGTGGCTCTGGTCATGATTCAGGTCTTCAGTTGGACTTTCTTAGTGTCATCACCCCTTTTTAATTCCAACTTGCTATCCGTAACTGTCCCATACTCTCCCACACCAGAGACTGACATCTAGTAGCTAAAGGGACTTCAGAAGCAAGGGGGAGGCTTCTGCTTTTGCCCTGAGCAGAGATGAGGGTCTGGCCCCTCTCACCCTGCTCATGCTAATCCTCTGTCAGGTGGGAAGCCTGCTTATCACCTTCCTCTGGCTTGGCCCCAAGACAGGGCTGTCTGCCCACACAACCTTGTGACACTAGGCATCAGTTTCCCTAACTGCTGAATGCATTGCAGTGTGGTGACCTCCTCTCTCAGCCTGGTCAGCTAGTCAAGAAGATCATCAAATTGGACATATCTGCACCCATTACACTCCTCATCTACCTTGGTCCCATGGTTGATGTCTAGATTCCAGAGCTCCACAGAGCCAAAGATCTGGGCAGCTTTCCTGCTCCTCAGGAGATCTGCCTGGGTGCACACGTCAGCCCAGAGAGGTTGTGGGTCCCCCATCTGTATTTGTGCCTCAGCCTGTCTGCCATGCTGGGTGGTCACCATGTTGGTACTAAGAGGAAGCTTTCTGTTGTCAACCTGGGATGAGAAAAGCAGCATGCCCTGCTTGCTCCCCTGCTCAAACACCCTGCTTGAATTACTGCCCCACATCATTTGCCCTTCCTCAAGGTTCAACAAAGCAAAGTGCAAGGTTTTGCACTTGGATTGAGAGAATCCCAGGTATGTATACAAACCGGGAGAACTCCTTGAAAGTAGCCCTGCAGAACTTAGGGGTCCTGGTTGATGAAAACCTTAACATGAGCCAGAAGTGCATGCTTGCAGCCAAGAAGGCCAATGGTATCCTGGTTTCCATCCGAAGAGGAGTGGCCAGCAGAGAGAGTTTATGATTAATATTTGTTTATGATTATAGAGATGGCTGCTGGTTACAATGGTACAGGGAATAAAGTATTCATTTAATATTCATGTTTTTTTATGCCTACTGAAAAACGGGATGTTGATTCTTTGAGTCTGCAAAAATCAAGCAAACAAAACTAGAACAGAAACTTAAGGAAAATAACAATAAATCAGTGTTAGCCAATAATAGTTTGAAATTTGGTTCCATTTTTCTTGAACATTAACATATTCTGTCATGAGATGTTTAAAACAGTGGGCTAGAATAAGAATTTAATGGAATAAAACTTAGCCCCAGTTTGAACAGGAGGTGTTGGATTAGATGACCTCCAGATGTCACATTTGATCTGAATTTTTCTATCCTTCTGAAAAAGTAGGAGAAGGAATGTAGTGCTAAATTAGTACTCTCATGAGTGAGACCACTCTCACTTTACATCTCTGTCACTGTAGTCTGAGAAAAATGCAATTTTTTGAGATATTTTATGTTTATTATGTTTGAGATATTTTATGTTTATTATGAGCTTATGTGGTAGTACCTACCATGTCTGCCATAAGACTGTTATTATATAAGTTATGCAGAGCTATAAGGTCTTAATAGTAAATTTAGGGTAAATATGTTTTATTAATATTTGGGCCTGAATAATTGCTAGTTTACTTTCTAAAGTCTTGAAAATTTTAACAGAAGCTGACCTCTTCTGTATGTGCTTGGGGTAAACAGTTGTTCCTATTTAAAAGAAGTTTTAGTCACCCACTCAGGAAAGAAAACTAATCTGGTCTGATTTAGACAGTCAGTCACGCAAGGGGCATGCAAGCAACAACACTGTCCAAAATATACATTCTGAAAACAGCCCCACATACTGAAATCATTTGGGATCGGCTTTCAGATGTTTCATAAGCAAAACCAAGGTTTAACTTCACCAAATGAATGCTTCACAATGAATAATGCACCCAGCTGTAGCAGTAAATGCCATTTGCTCAACTGCTTAACTATTCATCCTTTTGACCAAGGTTTATGGTGGTGTGAAATGAAGCTTAACTTTGCAAATATGGAATGTATAGTAAAATTATCCTCTTTTGTGAAATTAGAAGGAATAAGCTTCTGATGGGTGTTTATGTACTGTGCTAGCAGATTATAAAAGATTAAAAGGAAATTTTAATGAAGTGAAAAGCAGCCCTTGCAGCTTCTAACCCTCATGATTAGAGGAGCAGAAGCTAGGGGATTTAGAAGGGTTTAGCAAGATGAGGTTGATGGGGTGGGGAGATTATGACCTGTGATTGAAACTCGTTGCTTGTCTATCTCGTGTGTCCTTAGCTAATGTGTTTAGGACCATAGTTGTTTCAAAAACAATGAGGATGAAATGGGCAGAAGAAATGTATTCTGGAAATAGTTTAAAGGTGAATTTAATAAACTGAGTCAAACCAAACACAAAAGAACATGGCATTTACATACATGTAAGGGGGAGGTTGCAAGGATAGGCGTGTGCAATTTCTTTTATACTTGTAACAAAAATCACAGAAAAGTGAGTAATACAGTGTTTGTATTTATAACTCTCCATCATGGTACAAGAATGTTGCTTTGAAATAAAGTAACTCAATCTGCAATATGAGTATAACTTGTAGATTAACTATCCAAAAGGAATGTTTTAGATCACAAATTCTTTAGAATGTATTCCAGAATATTGAAAGCATTGAACAATAATTGCTAATGAAAGAAAGGTAAAAAAGCCTAAAATATTACTGCCATTATACAATTTCTAAAAAATTGCTGTGAGACCACAAAAGGTTTGTACAGAGCACAATTATTTTGAAACCTTTTGTTGTATGAGTTATACAAACAATCATCCAACTACAGAAACTCAGCTTCTGGGCAAATATCAGTTTTGCAGATAAGCTTGATTTCTATCCTAGAAAAATGCCTGAGTCAGCACTACCCAAAAATAACTGGGCTTCCTCCTGTATCAGTGGATCCCGTTTCCTGCTTGCTCAGGCCTGGGCTAAGATTGCTGGGGAAAAATTTTGACAAGGCACCGTCTTTTTTTTTTTTTAAAAAAAAGAGCTCCTTCTGTGTTTACATCTGAAATAGGTTACTACAAACATACTTAAAGAGCAAAATATTAGAATTGTAGCAGATGAACTGTTTTAGTCTGATTCATGGAAAGAACAAAGAATGAGTCTGGACACCTTATAAGCTCTAGACCCTCAAAGAAGTTATGGCTTTAGGCATCTTTAGGTATCTAATTTATTTGGTATATGCCACCAGAATTCTTAACTTTCAACTCAGTTGATATTAAATCATTTGAGTATCTACCATTCAGGTAGTACCTAGCTACATAAAGACTATTGCCATCCATGCTGCCAACTTGGAAACACATCTAAAACAAAAGTCTCAGAGTCCACCCTAAGTAATTCTCAGATGAGGCATAACCTAGTCTGTCATGCATGCATGCAAAGACAATCCTGAAGAGATGGAATAAAGCAGATGTGTGCTTCAGAAAAGCAGTCAAAAGATTAATTAGATTTTGCATATCTTCATTCATGGCTAAGGAGCTATCCTAGGGTGCAGGCTGTGGATGAAATCCCTGCACATCTGGGTTTGCAGGAGAGATTTAAAACCACGCTTCTTAGAATGTAGTGAGTTTCTTAATCACTACAATACAGATTTCCTGTTCTGCCAAGTTAGATCTTTGGAACTTGAATGATCTACTTTGGAAAATGCAGTAATGACAGTTTTGCCATAGTCATGGGGACTAATTTCAGATCTAACAGATATTTCTAATTATTTCCCCCTTATTTTTGGAAGATGGGTTACTTAATTTCAGAATCAAAGAGACTGATTCATAGCTGATGATGTCTGGGTAAGTGTGATCAATTTGTGGCCAAATGTTTGTAAATAACAACATCCCACACCTTTTTTCCTTTATTCACTTCTGGCTAGCCTAAACATCTTCAAACCATCAGATCCTTGTTTCTGCTGAACTTATGCTGAATTTCTAAATCTAAATGTATCTTCTGAATTGGAAGTTAAGCTATCAGTTAACAAATGTCTGCTTTTTCAACTTCTACAACAGAGAACCTTGTTTTTAGAACCTGAGTCGGCTATACTGTGTTTCCTGGAACTATCAGTAGTATAAACGTCAAATAATAAATATTGAACTGTTCCTTATGATGGATTTGCAGTTCACTGAAAATAGGGTTTTCAAATCTGCTTTTAAAAGATTGGAAGAGTGCAAGGAAATTAGTCTATAGCTTAGTGCTGGAGGGAGTTACTGCTCAAGTTATAACTTCTGCTGATTGGCACTACAGTGAATTATTTACCTATTGACTTTTGAAAAGTGGTCTGCCTATGGACTGGGAAAGTATGTCATTTTCAATCATTACAGCTGAAATTTGTCAGTCCAGCATAAGGAAGGGATAAAGGAATTTGCACTGATAGGAAATGGCCTTAGCAATATGGTTTTACCAAGTAATTGCTATAGCCAATTTCCTGTGAACTTTAAGCTTCAAAAGAAAATTATATCTCCACATTTTCTTGGGAGAAATGTAGTTCAGACAATTTTGCAGTCCTGAAGAAATGTCCAGAAGTTTGTCTGATTTTATTCTGGCTGTTTCAGTTGGTCTAAAGATACAACTTTTCTTTACCACGTTGCCTGCCTTGCATTCTTATACCATTCTAGGTGAAGCAGCTTTATTATTTTTAAACCATATCCCTATATGCAAAATGTGCTTTTTCAAGTAATGGAGATGACATTTGTAACTGTGATACTCTTTATACTTCAGTGGTACAAGAATCAGTATGAATGAAATTTCAGTTGACTCATTTTCATTGTGCTAGTGGTTTATTACAACCAGTACTGGAGCTAACAATTTCATTATTTTCTTGCGGTCTATATGTTATATTACACACACCATTGTAGTTGCTGAAAACAGAAAAATATCTTTTCCTCTGAAACTGGTGTCAGTGAATGAAAAGATCTATATAGAGTGAAATTTTTCCATCTCTGTCTACTGATGCCACAGTATTATACTTGGGCACTGAAAGCTACTCAAGAATCTTGAGTCAGTTCAATTCTTTATTTTCATATTCAAGTAGCTGATAATAGAATTTGGTATAACTTCTTTAACTTGTGAATACTGGATTTTATGGACATAACTCACTGTTAAATGCAACAGAATTAAACAATTTGTGGTTTGGTCTGCTCAATACAAAGATGAGTTTACCTTTGTTTATCAGCTTATTATTATTCCCCTCACTGCAAAAAAGACATTGAGGCCCTGGAGCGTGTTCAGAGGAGGGCGACGAAGCTGGTGAGGGGTCTGGAGCACAGGCCTTATGAGGAGCAGCTAAGGGAGCTGGGATTGTTCAGTCTGGAGAAGAGGAGGCTCAGGGAAGACCTCATCACTCTCTATAACTACCTGAAGGGAGGTTGTAGTGAGCTGGGGGTCAGCCTCTTCTCTCTTGTAACTAGTGACAGGACGAGGGGGAATGGCTTCAAGTTGCGCGAGGGGAGATTTAGGCTGGACATTAGGAAATACTACTTTTCTGAAAGAGTGGTCAGACGCTGGAACAGGCTGCCCAGGGAGGTGGTGGAGTCACCGTCCCTGGAGATGTTCAAGAAACGTTTAGATATAGCGTTGGGAGACATGGTTTAGTGGTGTTGTTGCTGGTAGGTGGATGGTTGGACTAGGTGATCTTGTAGGTCTTTTCCAACCTAGCTAATTCTATGATTCTATGATTCTATGATTTATTTTCTGCTAGACAGCTACAATTCTAGCATATAATGGTAGGAGGAATCTTCTATGATAGGTCACTACAGCATTCTGAACAAGCTCTATTTGCGAAGGTAATTGAGAAGTATGAAGATTCACCCATAGGGGTTAGAGTTTGTCTTTCTTTCTCATTTCTCCATGAGATTAACTTTCTCTTTATAGATTGGATAACCCTGGAATCTTGTTGAAAACATTTCACTGAGTCTCCTATTAAGAAACCTGAATGTTTTTGGTTTCTTTGTAACCCTTCCACTAAACCTTTCTCTGATTCGATTGTGAACTTTTACATAATTCTCTTCAGAGATAAAGAGATGCTGTCAGTACTTTTTTCATTTGCTTCTAATCAGTGAAGTGCAACAGCAACTTTTTCTTAAAAATATACATTTCGTATATTTATAGCCATCTTCTCTCCAACCAGAGCTGTAGTTCTTTGCCACCTGAGGAATGGCTTAATTCTGTAAATGCATTCCAAACAAACTCCTCAAATACAGGACCTTATTCTTTATTACTTACTATTCCCTTTCGATGACTTATGGCAGCTGTGATTGCTGACAGACAGTATTAATGTTAAGGCAGGGAAAGTGGCCTGATTAAATTTCTCATTTTTCCCTTCCCCTGATGCATACTGGTGAAATATGAACAGATTGAGGAAGACTAAAGGTATCCATAGTGCTATATAAGGGATTTCATTCTCAACTGTATGAATGGTGTTCTGATATTCTCTCCCCTACATATCTTACATACGCGTAAATATCCATCTGAGTAATTCATTTTCCTAAGAATTCCCTCTCAATTTATCTTATTGACATTGGAATTACAAAGTATTTGTTTTACTCACATGTGAAATTTGTCACGCTTCAAGGTTCAAAATGTGAATTCTGCTGTGAAAAGCTTACAGGATGTTTTTTTTAAAAAAGAAATAATAGGCTGATTTTTAAGTCAATGAAGTCATTACCACTCAACAGAATTTGGACATGTTGCTATTTCTCTTGTCTGGATTTTTCACAGTGGTTGAAAGATCAGTTGCAAAATCTGCAGTGAATCTTCATTTTTCATGTCTGCTCCTGTCCTCCCAGTAATATAATCACAGAAAGATTGGGAAGATGTGAATTAAAGTTCTATAATCCATATAACAGTATATATAATATATATAATATAACAATATATATATATATAATATAACAAATATAACAAATATATTTTTAAAAAGTATGCAATGTTATTACTGCAGATTAGTATGTCACCATCATTTCTCATTTATAGTATGAGGCATACGATTTTTTTAATAGTAATTAGCGCTTGTTTCTGCTATTCAAGCACAGCATCAACTGGAAGATGTGTTAAGGCCACTGGCAGAAAACCACCAGCAGAGTGCAGTTGCTTAACTGTAGAGCATGGTTGAGATCCAGCAGCACTTTGCATAAAGAGCAAAGTAGCCTGTGAAGCTGGAATGATCAGAGCTTAGGGGAATGTGTGAGCTGTGGCTTGCAGAGTCTCTGAGCATGCATGCTCTTCAAACTGAAACTGTCCAGCTGGTAGTCTTGCCTTCCTGTGTAGTGGTGCTCTCTACTGATGTTACTAGAGAAGAAAAGGCATCTCGCTGACAAACTGACATAGAGGAATTCTGTTGATCAATTGACGCATTTTTGTTTGGAGGGAAAAATAGAGATAATTCTAATTTCAGCCTCACTTGTAAAATCCAGCTTCAAATTGAGGGAGTCCTTCCTTTTACTCATGATTCATCTTTCTTCATGATAGGTGCTTGTTACTATTTGGGAAAAATGAATGTACTAAAACTTCTAAACCAGCTGAAAATGCTAGGATGCCAGTTCAACCTTTCATGACATTAGTATTCTTTTTGTGCTTTTGTGGATGTTCAGCTCTTGCTATATAGTTGTTCATGATGCTGGATATAATGAGGGCAGTAACATATTAGTTTCAGGAATTTAGTGTCCTACCACAATATTGAAGTCAGCCACTGTGAAAGCTGCACAAAGGTGCATAGGAGTACCATTCAAAATCACTACATGAGGCTGTCTCCAGTGGAGATTTCATGTTTGTACTCAGAGAGAGAAGGTCACTGCTCAGGCTTTGCCACCAGAGGTCTTCAAAGAACGCATTATAGAAATATTTTCAGTGGCTGAAAATAAAAGGTAAATTTTACAGTCGCTGCTGGCAGAAATATTTGTGTGTAATTTGCTCAAGTACTTCAAGTCATTATTTGTCTGATACGCAGAATCTGTGCCTAACAGAACTGATCCTAGAAAACTGTAACATCTTGGCTTGTTTTGTGTGTCTGTCTGAATGTGTTTTCTGTTCTCCTGCTTGAAGAAGTAGTGATTTTGCTGATGATGAGTCAACAAGAGATTCTGATTAATTCTTGGATGTTCGTAAACAGCTGGAAGATTTCAGGGCCAGCTGAGAGATGCTCTGGGCAGATGCTAGTGGAGAGGACAGAGGTGCTGCTGAGAAGTGGTCTTGCAGGCCCCTGCCTTGTGAAGGAGGTTCTCCCATAACAGGCCCTCCCATTCTGAGCCTGGAGGATCCTCCTCAATCATCAGACTTCTCATAGCTTCATGGAGGAACTCCCTTGCTGATTTAGGATGTGTAGGCCAGTGTTTTAGATCTGCCTTGCTGACAGCCATATGACAGACACATTTCTTAGATTCTTTATCTTTCATCCTTGCTTAAGTAGTGGAAAAGACTTTTTGACAAAGCAAATTCTTTTCAAAAATGAAATATTTCCCTTCTTATTGGCTTTATACTAGACTGTGTTGACCTTTACAGTATGATAAAGCAAGAGAGAAATAACTGCTTTTTTTGTTATGAAATAAGACCTACTGAGACTGTAGGTCTCCTAAGCTCATCCAAATAAAGTCAATAAATCAATGGAAAAAAAGCCTTAGTACATGTAAAGACCAAGTGATCATCATGTACTCGTAACATACAACTTGCCTTTTCAAGAATGGATGCTTGGATTGATTGATTGAGTGATTTTCATAGAATCATAGAATGGTTTGGGTTGGAAGACCATCTAGTTCCAACTCCCCTGCTATAGGCAGGGATACCTCCACTACACCAGGTTGCTCAAAGCCCTATCCAGCCTGGCCCTGAACACCTCCAGGAAGGGGGCATCCACAGTCTCTCTGGGCAACCTGCTCCATTGCCTCATCACTCACAGTAAAGAATTTTTTTATAATATCTTGTCTAAACCTAAGCTCTTCCAGTTTAAAACCATTTCCTGTCGTCCAGGGAAGTGGTTTTTTTCATCTGCCAGTAAAAAAGTCCCTCCCCAGCTTTCTTGTAGGCCCCCTTCAGGTACTGGAAGGCCACTACAAGGTCCTTCTGGAGTCTTCCTTCTCCAGACTGAAAAGTCCCAACTGTCCTCATAGTGGGAGTGCTCCAGCCCTCTGATCATCTTCATGGCTGTGGCTGAAAGTTTGGAGAACAGTTTTCAATACAAGTTTGGGGATAGCTTCCTGCAGACCAGACTGTTCATAAAATTACAAAGACAGTACATTTAATCTTTTCTTTGATGCCCTGAAGGGAATAAAGCATTAGAAAACCCAAACATTTACAATTTATTTACTGCAGAAAAAGACCTGATTGATTTTTGTTAAAAAAAAAAAAAAAAGGTATTAAAAAAATACATCTTGACTGATGGGCAACAATGAAATATCAACAGTAAGCACCTGCTGTATTTGTTATGTTTTATTTTTTTAAATGTTGAGAAGAGAATTTATTTTATTCAGGAACAAGTCTATTGTTGAGAATATCACAATCCACTGGTGAAGTCATTCCTTCTTATGGGACATATTTTGAAGTAAATGCTAAGGCCATTCCTTAGCTTGCTCTGCCAAGAAAAAAAAAAACAAAACACAAAACAAAAACAGGTCTTTCTCTGATATGGTAAATGAGACCTCAGGACCTCTAATACTAGTATCATGTCTTGCAGAAGTGCCTTCTGAGCAAATCTATCAAGCCTCTCCATCTATGTGGCTTATTAGTATCAATGAAATATCAACATTTCCCCTGTAGTAGATATTTTCAGTCAGCTATGAGTGTTAAAAGTTCTCTGGAATTCTCAAAATATACAATAACTTTTTAATTACATCTGACTGGCATGATGTATGAACATATCAGTTCAGCTTGCCTGCACTAGTACTGCTGAAAACAACCACAGTTACTTTCTTTGCTGATTCCTCAGGAGAAATTATATATATTGGGAAAAACAGCAAGTAAATGGTACACTAAATTTGGCATAAGAAAATGGTAAGAATAATTACAGCTATTTCGAAAAAAGTGGTACTGAAAGGAAAGTTTCAGAATGTCTGGTTCTAGTTGTATATGGCTTGATAGAAACTCAATACAACTTTGTAGTCATGCAGTTAGTAATGAAACACTCGAAAACAGTGGAATTTTTTAAAAGCTTAGGTTAAAGCTGAAGTCCCATCTTCCTTTTGTTTTGTTCCTCGCTCACAAATAGCATCTATGTTTGAGAAAGGAAAATATCCTAAAATATGTTTTGTTTTTTTTTTTCTCTTTTTTACCCTGTACAAACCAGGCTTGTTTGATCACAGTCAGTACACACACCTAGATAACATGGTTATAAAAGGTTTAAAATAAGGCAGACGAAGTTCAGCTTCTCTGAAAACAGGAAGATCAGCAGAGAACAGTGTAACTAGAAATACAAGAACTGAGTAATAACTTTCAGAATTGGTTTACTGGTAGGAAAGATCAGTCTTAGGAATACTCCAAATCTTTAATGGAAATAGCTTAGAAATCCATATCAGCCATTAGTGAATCATAAAGCATAATTTATATTTAATAAATATTAATAGTTGATATTCTCAGGGAATTTTTTTTTCTGAATATTTTATTTTCTGGCATGGATTTCAAATAGAATAACAGATTTTAAAAGCTGTTATTCGTACAATCTGCTACACTAAGTGCAACCCATGCTGTAATCTAAGAGCAAGGTGTTCTTATCACTGCATTCAATTTACAGTTTGCTGCAGTGGTTCCTGAAAGACTTGCAAAAATGAGTACAAAATTCAAGGATAAAACTGCTCATTTTATGTTTCTGAAAGAAGAATCTAAATCAAAACTGTAGAGAAAGAGGTCTGATCATTCAGAACTCAGAGGGAGACTTCTCTGATCACATCTGTCACCTTTGATGAACCAGACACCTCTTGTATTGATTTCTGAATGTTTTGAGGGGAGAAGTAGTGAAAGTTTCTGCTTTTACCCTTGCTTTACTATCTATTAAGAATAAGTCTGTTAAATATAAAATAATATATCTGTTCTGAACTCAAATAGAGACTCATTTATGAAGAATCTGTGGATTTGAAGTAATTGTTATTTGAAGAAGTGAATCCCAAATAATGTATACTTCTTAAGTAGCGCTCGAATAGAACAAGTGTCTCAGTCTCATGCAAAATATTTTCAACTCTGTTATTTATACAATCTGATGCGTATCGTTCACCCATAGGGAACATGTTCCTTATCCCAGAACTCTCATTGATTTGAAATGCTAACCAGCAACAAATCTAAGAGTGAAGTGTGAAAACTTGGCCCTAGAGAACTCCCCAGGCCCAATTTTCTCCTGGTTGAGACCACAGTGTGATAATTGAAGGTATGTAACACATATATAAGCCATGCTCCTCTACACCACTCTGTATTCACTTTTCTTACACTTTTATGGGATGGATAAAGTGAACAGAGATATAAATTTAAGCAACTATTGCAGTCTTGTCTGATATGCAAATCCTGTGCCATGTTTTGAATACCAGTGTAGTCACAGCAGCTTAATAAAGCTCAGCTTCCTTAGGACTGTGATCCTCTGAGAACAGATGTACAGGAGAGATGTTTATTACCCTACTGTAAGAGACGACAATAAGTCATAAGCATACAGCTTCATATAAACATTCATTTAAGAAATGATATTTTTGTTTTCAGTAGGGAAGAACACTCTGAGTAGAAGAAGATCTATAATATAACTTTATTCTACAAAGTGAGAAATCTTAAACTGAGTTCAAGATTTTTGGCCCGGCTTCTGTTGGGAAAGGGTTTCAGAACATGATTTTTTTTGATGGATCATGAACCTTCTTTTCATCTGAACCCTTCATTTTTGCAGTTAGTTTATGCCATTTTATTCCATTGCAGGGTATGATCTCGTAAAATGCTGAGTGCTGCCTGTGAGAAGCCAAGCAGGTCCAGCTTCCTTGATTAAGTTATGTCCTGAGAAAAACCAAACACAGAAATGGAAAAAAAATCTGATTGACAAAGAAAGGTACATTTTGAAGGTCAGAAAGGGTAGGGATAAAATGAAATTTGTCATAAATCAAGCTGAGTTTAACCTGATAAAGGAAACTAAAGCAAATAGTATTTTCTTTTCATATATACATGAAAAGGCAATGAGAAAAAAGCAAGTGAGGGTATTGAGAAGCAAGACTGGGCCAAGACTGAAGAGACTGCAGGCAGGAAAAAATAATAGCTTTTTTTCAAGCAAATAATCTGAGCTATTCTTAAAATGAAGATAGATCTTTTTTTTTTTTTTTTTTAAGGACACAAAAAAGGACATTTTATCAGAATGTGAGGGGAAAAGAGAT
Source organism: Numida meleagris (assembly GCF_002078875.1). Taxonomy (NCBI): domain Eukaryota; kingdom Metazoa; phylum Chordata; class Aves; order Galliformes; family Numididae; genus Numida; species Numida meleagris. The sequence continues at coordinate 14,447,334 of NC_034438.1, forward strand.
TCAACTGACTGAGAGGGAGGAAGGAATCTAGTTAGCTCCCTCTCACAAAATTGATGGAATTTTCTGAAGAAACAGCAGTCTGGTTTAGCACCCAGGAACTGAAAAATGCAGTATCCAGGTAAAAGGGAAGGGAGGTGAGAGAATTTAGGTGATTATAGACTTGTTACATTATTCCAGTAATATGTTTTTAGGAATATTTTGGAGGAGATAATGACTGAAGACAAAAGGATCAAAATTCACCCAGTTTTCTATTTACCAGATGATTAATCACATTGCACTAGCTCAATGCTTCTTCTATGCAAATGATCTACTGAAAAACAAGAAGACTGCCTTTATTTTACTAACAGCTATGATGTTGTTAGTTGAACTAGAGGAGAAGATTAGTGTAGAAACTGTAAGACTTACTCTTTGGTTAGCATTAGTAAGAATGATCCAGATAGGCTTCCAGATAGGACTTGAGAATTAATTTATTACAGGGTAACTGTGGCTTTCATGTGTCTCTGTTAATTAAGGACAAAAATATGGGTGGTATGTAAGTTGTCTGAATGTGATACAAAAAGTACAAGTAAGAGATTTATCTAAAAGCAGTCTGAATTTTATTTAATACGTTGCTGGTTTATGTCTTCTGTCTCAATTTACTAGATCTTGGTACAATTTTCCTATGCATGATTAGAGGATAATATAATATTTTTATGTATGTAGGCAGGAGATACCTAGGGAAAGGCTGGAGATAGCTATACCTTCCCACCCCTTTTCCCAGTTAAAACCATATGGTATGTTTTATCTGTGATCTGCTAGTAGCAAAGACTGCTGAGCTGAAACAGGCATTACATTTATGCTGAAATGTGTCCGTGTTACTGAGTAGTGGTTATTCATCATTTTCTAAGGTCAAAGGGTGATGGTACAGTACTGCTAGGCCTATAGGAAAGCAGAAGTGAATTTTTCCTGAGCTGCACACACTAGATAGAAAGACAAAAGCCAGGAAATAGAATTGATAGCATCATAACTGGATGAGGGAACAGCCTGAATTTTTCAGTGACTAATAGTGGCATAACAGCTGCTGATTTTTTAAAATTGTTCCTGAAGAGACTTTGTTTACGTATAAAGTATGGTTTTTAGGAATATTTTATGGAAGTGAAACATGGAAATTAGAAATATGTAATTAAAAAATAGCTAAATCTTTGCATAATCAGGACATTATTTGACAGGTAGTAAGTGTAAAGATATTATGTGTTCCTCCAAAGGAATGTCAAATATGAGCATTTATGGACACACTTGAGCCATACAGATTTCTGGAAGACACTGAAATAACTCTAAGTAATTCAGCAGTCCTTTTCTCTGAAAATACAAGTCAACTTCTAGTAAGTCTTCTCCAGAGCCTCTTCTAATTACATTTTTCTTTCTAATTTTCCACTTCATTGATACCATAAAAAAATCCCACTCTCAGAAGTACATATAAATGCAAAAATTAAATGGACTTTTATCCTGTTTAGTCAACTAACTTTTTTGATGTAGATAATCCTATTATTTTTGTATATTCTTCTTTCTCATTTTTTGATAAATATGTACTCTCTTTGTTGTGTTGATTTCCTGCTATTTCTCTGACTGCTGCTTAGGAATCTCCTTTCATCATCTTCACTTCTTCCTTATTTGAGCTCTTTTGCAAACATTCGGAGGTCATGCTTTCTCTCTATTCTTTTCCTACCATTAGAATTTGAAAGATTGCAAGGAAACATCGTGAGAGTTTTAGCTACCTTCTCTCAGCAGACACTTCCCAAGTTTACTTCTTCACCCCATTCTGTCTCTTTCAATTCAGTTTCACATTTCAGCCTGTCTTTCTGGATGTCCAATTCTCAGTTCAGACTTGGTATTCTGAAAGCAAACTATTTTTCTTTCTTTTTAAATTATCACTGTGGTTTAGTTCTTCATCGTAGCTGGTAGTGTCATTATTCTTTTGTGGCATGTGTCCTTTTCCAGCTGCATTTGTGCCAACTGAGAAAATCGGTCTTCCAAAAATCCAGTGGCTGAGGACTTTTAGAGTATTTTGTTTCAACACAGTTAAAATGCACCAGGTTATTTTAAATAGTGATTATTAGGTCTATTTTGATGGAACTATGATAGGGAAAAATTGCACGGACATTTCACATGCATGCAAGTCTTGTCCTTAACGTGCAAGAGTGGTCCACAATTTTTTTCAGGGATCACTGTTGAGCAGAAACCCTCTGTCTGGGAGCTGTAGCTGTAGCTAGTAACAATGTGTATCCAAAGCTATAGCAATGTGAACAAGAGTTTTCTTGTACCTCTTTGCTCCACTGTTATGGTAAGAAAATGTGGCACAACTTAAATCAGAAAGGGAAAAAAAAAAAGAAAACAAAAGAAAAAGAGAAAGATGTGTGGTATCCACAGTCGGGAATAAGAAACTAAAACCTCCAGCACTTTGATGCCAGCTGAGACAGTACTCTAGGCAGCAGGGAATGCTTCAGAAAGAGAGATCTAAAGGTGTTCTGAAGCTCTTCGTTTTACTGTCCTGGATCACTGTTGCCTCTGTGTTGAATTTTCAAAATCATCTTTTAGGATAAATGTCTAAGTTTATCTATGCAGAGAGTTGAAAAGCACTCAGTCTTCTCCTTCAAAGTGATGAAAAGTTGTGGCACAGTCTTTATGTGCTTGATAGGTCAGTAGATAAAGAGCTCACCTAGTGTAGGAAAAGCATATGCTCGATTCTCCTCTGTCTACACAGATTAAGACCCTCGTTTCTCATTTTAAGAATACCCTGATCAGCAAAAAATATGGATTTCATTCTTAGACTATGCCATGGAATGGAAAATGTTTTCTTTTGGTGAATTAATGAAGTGCAATTCATGCACCACCTAGCGGTTATGTTTTAGCCTTCACTTGAGAAAGCTAAGAAGGAAATTGTATCCTATCTTCTCTGCTTAGGTGACAGAGTTCTTGCCACTGAACCACTGAATATCTGAGAGCACGTGAGACAATCAGCTTGCAATGGTGCTCTGAGAGAGCATCACCTCGTGGAGGGGGGGAAGAAGGGTTACAGGTGAGTTGCGCAGAGTTGTCAAGATTGATAATTGCATGTGCAGAAAATGACATTTAGATATGCAGGGAATTCTACAAAGGCATTGGTAAATTTTAAGCAACAGAAGAACTAGAATCTGAGTGAGGAACAAATTCCTTTGGTCTGGTTTTAAGAAGCAGTGTTCTGTACCAAATCAAGTCCAGTCTAGTCTAATATTTTGCCTCTGACCTAGTAGTGGTTGCTTGGGGAAAAGAAAAAGAATATGTAGTGAAACATTTCCATCAAAACAGAGGTGTATGTCTTCATATTTCATGGTCTTCCTTTGGTTTTGCTCTATTATTCTGTCCAGTTACTTTTCAAAGACAGTATTCAGCATTCTGTATATCCTCCTGTGGCAACATTGCTGGTGAGGTGGGAGATACAGTGAACTGTGGCATTCTATGGCAAAGATTTTCATGACAGTGACACCAAAGATCCTCCCGAGTAGACTGAAATCCACCCTTGAGCAAAAGGCCATGAGAAAGCTCTCAGAACTTTTCCCATATAGGTAGAAGAGGTAGAAGAGACTTGGACCTGTTGGAATGTGTCTAGAGGAGGGCCACAAAAATTATCGAAGAGATGGAACACCTCTCCTACACAGACAGGCTGAGAGGGCTGGGACTTTTCTGCCTGGAGAAGAAAAGGCTCTGGGGAGACCTGATAGTAGCCTTTCAGTACCTAAAGGGGTTGTAAGAAAGAAGGAGACAAACTCTTTAGCAGAGTCTGTTGTGACAAGGGGAAATGGTTTCAAACTAAAAGAGGAGAGGTTTAGACTGGGTATAAGAAAGAAGTTTTTTTTCTGTAAGGATGAGGCACTGGCACCGGTTGCCCAGAGAAGTGGTGGATGCCTCATCCTTGGAGACATTCAAGATCAGGCTGGACAAGGCTCTGAGCACCTGACTGAGCTGTAGGTGTCCCTGTTCAATGCAGGGGAGTTGGACCAGACGATCATGAAAAGTCCCTTCCAATACAAATGAGTCTATGATTCTACAATTCTATGACTATATTTACACTGTGGAAACTGCCTTCTCTTGTTTTGAACCTGTCACCTACGGGGTGGGGGGGAGGCGCTCCTACTAGAGGTTGGGAGAGGATTCATCTCACTACCTTGCTCATGACATCTACCATATTCTCCATAAATATCCACACCAGAAGGTGGTTGAGATGCCTAAATATTTTCTATCAAGGTAGGCTGTTACAATTAGAAGTAACCTGTGGCTAGTACCTTGACAGAACTTTGTGAAAAATTAAGTCAAAATATGCCATTAAAATGTAACCAGCCTGTTTTTTCTTCCTATATGTTGTGCTGGCTGTGCTTTTGGTATCTTTTCATCATATCTCTGAATTGATGCATGTAACAGTTAATCCTTTCTGAGACACAGTGACCAGAACTGAATGCATTTTTCCATGGGAAAACACTTCATTACTTTATATGCAACATTATATTATTTTTAGAAACAGAAATGCAGCAGTTTTTTTATATCTAACTTCATCTTACAGTTTTTTTCCGGAGTGGACAGCTTTTATTGCTTGCAGATCTGAAAGGAGAGCTTCTCAGAAATAGAGGTGGTGGTCCATTAACATTGCTTACCTAAAAGAAGTTCATTGCTAGAACCCTCCAGACATTATTCTCTTCACTTGAATCTATCTGCATTTCCACTCTTCTGCACAGCTGGGCAGTATATTGCTTGGGCTTGATTTAGATGGCCAAAGGTGGTCTTTACCATCTGTTCTTCATTTAGCTCTTTTGACCTTGGTATCTGAGCAGCTGGCTTTCTCTTTACTCTCCTTTTAGCTTTTCTCTTTTTTCTTTCCTCTTTTCATCTAATGTTGTCAGTAATTTTTCTTTTTCTTTTTGTGGACTGTGTTAGAACCATCAAGAGTTCTTTGCTTACTGTGGCTCTTAATCACTGGGGAAGAGAATGATTCTGTTTATAATAAAATTAACCAGCAATATATATAAGGAAAGGAACAGGATTTCAAATATTTGAAATCTAAGGAAGTGGAAATCATTTACACCTGCTTTAGGGACTGAGGATCTTGCTTAATTGTTGACTGAAGTATGATATTTATAAAAATATATAAAAAGTGGGAATTGCTTGAGTTTTCACAATGACAAACAATCAAATGGTATCAAAAAGATGTAGCCTGATCCTGCAGACTTTCCTTCTCCAAAAATTATCTCATGTGAGTAGGAATTTTGACTGTGTTATTCCTTTTGGTACCTAGGAAGCCAAAGAGATGGTAGAACACAACTCAGGCTCCCAGAGCTCGTGTTATGCTGCACCAAGTGGAGCTCTTAAATACTGTGGTATCAGCAGCATTGGTTTCTTCATTCACAAACTCAAAATATTCAGACCCTTGCTCCATTCTTCCAACATCAGTGAACCACAGAGCCACCACCACAACCAATAATATATAACAACTAAAAATAAAAAAACACAAAAAATAGTTGTGAAGCAAGACCAAGGACACACCTCTGTCATCATCATTTCCAATTACTTGGCTTTTAGGAGTTTCCAGCTACCATCTCAGTGTTGGTTCTAATTGCTGTTCTGATGTGCCCAACACTGACCTGGTGCAAGATGAGAAGTCTTGGTGCCCAGTACAACGGCCTGCATCCCATTGTCAACGATAATAATCCAAAAACTATTAGGTGTTTCAACACTTAGCATTGTGCGCCTGTGTTTTGTTCTGGATCTAGCATTTTCACTCATATCTGACTGTAAGTTAAACTATTTCCAGCAGAGGGTGATGGTACATTTATGCTCAGACAGCTGATTACAATGCCTTGTGAACAGGGCTAATTTGGGACAGAAGAGGATGTGAACATGCATGGATTACGTTTACACATTGAAGTTACAGGTCTGAACAATTTCACTGCAAAATTAACACTGTTTAACCTCATGGTAATTAATTGCTGGTCCAAACAATAAACAAGCAGATCCACAAACACCAGAACGAAGGAAATGTAGTTTCCAGTGGTGTTTCTTCATTGATTGATTACTTAGCTAAATTATAGTAAGATTGTGCGTTGTACTTGAATTTACCTATTGCTTCCAGAAGGAAAGCACTCAGCTGTCTTGATATTGCTGTTTTTATCGGGAACAGTAGATCTATAAAATCAAAAGTTGTTATGTTTGAATATGTATCTACCTATCTCTCTGCAGTGCTACTAGGAGCTTAATTAATCTTGTGACCTCTTTGCTTCCAGCAGCTTCAGTTTGAAGTGGCCAAGAGTTTCAAAGATGATCTCGCCAGGAAGGGAACTGGAATAACACACAGAATGACCGCGTAAGTCTTGTTTCCACAGGAGTCCAAGCTATAGAAAAATAAATATACCTAGATGTTATGGGCATTTTGGCATCATTATCACCAGCTCTCAGTACATTAGTTAACAAGTACCATAGTATAGACAAAAATACTGCAGAGTTCAACTGAATCTCACTCTGGCACAGATTGGAAAATGAAAAATCACAAAAAAATACGCTCATCAATATAAACAAAACAAACAAAAACCAAAAGAACCAGAAATGAAAAAAGACCAGTCCTTTGTATCTTCTTTTCATTGTACTGAGGGTATTTATTTCATTGCTATTTGGTGTCATTCATTAATTCCAGTGATTTAATTATTAAAGCAATATCCATAAATGACCCCAGATATGTTTAACGTAATTACATATTTTGTAGATCTGTAATTGATCTAGACTCCTGTGTGTTTCAAAGTCAATAACTGTAAGAAAAAAAGGGCTCAAATCTTCAGTATCCCCTCAGAGAAAAATACATTTCATATAATGTACCTTAAATGAGAAAAAGACAAATGTCATAACAATCCTCCAAGCAACCTATTTCTGTATGTCTTTTAAGAACTGGAAACTTGTTGAAACTTTCATTTTTACTTTTTTTCCACACTGTTTCTTTACTTTCTGATGATTTTATTTTAATGCCACATCTAGGTTTTCAAGTAGGTGTACATCTGACAACTAATGCTTAAAGTACATGTAGAGAAATTTTCTTTTGTGCACTGTGTTTAGATGCAAAATTCTTTCAGAATTCCTAGGTAAAGAACATTGAGTTCTGAAATGGTAATTCCTTTCAGAAAAGTACTTATTATCTGCTGTTGGAAAGGAAGTTGAATACCAGATCCAAAATAAACTGCATTTGGGGAGGAATCTGTAATTGTAGTATGATGTTAATTTGGCTGCATAATGAAATATTCATGGCCTTCTGTAACATATAAACAACAACAGCAGTCACTGACATTTTTACACACGCACTCACAAGAAGCGAAGAAAAGAGGATGTTGAACTATAACTTTTACAGCAGTAAAATCATCGGCTGAATGCTTCTGTCCATCAGAAGCCACACTTGCAAAGAAGTTGCTGGGAGGAATTATAGCAGCAGATGCTGTTGTTTCTTTGCACTCTTTTGGGCTACTAACAAGCGCATGGCAGATATTGTAACCTTGATGCTTCTAATGGAATACGTTTGCATAATATATTATTTTATATTATTATGTCCACTTAATCACTCCCTTTTCTTTTAATTGAGGAATTCCTGGAGGTTCACAGTATCTTTGTGGAAATATTGTCTTGCTTCTTGTTGTTGTTGTTGTTTTGTAATTTTAGAGCAAACGCATCTCATTAATTTTGGGGCCAGGTCTGAACATAGATAACCCTATGCTTTCATTTAAGCCATGCAGCTGTAGGGCTGATTTACATATACATATTCAATTGTTTAATATAATTAAATTAACTTTCAATTTGTCAAAATGAAAATTATTGTTCGAAGTAGCTGAATCTGTCATAAACCTGATGAGACTGTGATCAGAGGACCAGAATATGCCTTAGAATCCCATGTTCCCAGGTGAACTGCATGGGAAACACAATCTGACTGGCACAGAGTGAGTTAAGGTGTTCTCCTCGAGGATGCAGGAGTGGGGCAAAAGAAAGTATACTAACAATGGAAAGCAGAACAACTTTTTATCCTGTTAGCAGGTTATTCTGCCAGGTAAAGTCCCTTCCACAATTTCAGTATTTCTATTTCACAGATATTTAATTGCAAGTTATTCCAACATATCTCTTTTAGATCATAGGAACATTTTTGCTTTCTTGAATGACTGTATTCTGATTAATTCAAAGAAAAAATGATTCCCAAGAAACCATCTGATTAAGTGGTAATTATATAAAATGAAAATTGACCGTCTTTGTTGCAACCTATGTTTTACTGATTGTACTTGTTTTTACAGAAAATTCCTAGACTTGGGAGGGAGATAGTGCATAACTTCTTGTACCAAAGCAGGTTCTTGTTTCGTACATTTAGGCAGTGTTGCTTTTATGCACTAGCAGGCTAGATTATTATTTTATGAAATACTTAAGCAAAAATAAAGTACGTAAGTTTACTAAAACTGTTTCAATGAAGGGCTGCTCAATTTACAACAAAATCAAAAGCAGTTGTTTTTCTAGATTCACCGAAGAATTTTTAGTGCACAAGCCTACTACCAGGGAAATTTAGTGAAACAATGTATATATATTTTTTGGTTTAAGTTCCTTTAGTCTCTATTTTCAGAATGCTGGAAAATGTTCCAAGGACTTTGAGGTTGGCATCTTGGTTGTCTTTGCAGTCAAGTTGATCAAGAAATGTCAGTCTTCATCATAAATGTATGCATCCATATTGTTGCTGGTATCTGTGACTAAGAACTTGCACCAAGGTCATAAAAAGGGCTGAACAGGACATAGCCCCCAAACTTACTCAGTGCTAGGTTGTCCAGGTCCTGCCTCTCCCATCTCCTGCAGGAGACATGCCAAAGATTACTTCCAGCTCTCAGCTCTTGCAGAGTTGCTTGTGAATTCTCTGATAATCATGCTGCCTGCTAGATAGGACCATAAGTCATGCAGCTATTTTTAAAAACAAACTGAATTCAAGACAGTTTTGTTAACATTTTCTTTTTATTATTGTTGTCTTTACCTTAGAGAATATGGAAAGTTATAAGCATAATGCTGTTCATTGTTGAGTAATAGCGAAAGAATGCCATCCCAGCAATATGAACACACCTTTAAGCAGTAACTGAGAGATGGTATCTGGCACTTTCTTACCGGTTGTTCTATGTTTAATGTGTCTAGCACTTACCTGGACTTTTTTGCTTACTTTAGCTGTGTGTGCTGTGTGCGCTAAAGCTTTACAGTGAATCTTTTCATGGGTGTCAGTCATCCTGTTGTCTTAGTATGTAGCTATTTGTCTATTTCTCTACTCCCTCTTTTATTTTATCTGCAAAACTGTATAAATCAATTAGTTTCAGGCCTACCTGTGATTAAGTATGTGTGGTTGTGTGTTGAAACTACTGGGCCATCCTTCCTATTCTAGAAATATTTTTGGTGCACAATCAGTCACAGTTGTGTTTGATTTAGTTTCCCCTGTAAAAAGAAAGGTAAAGAGCAAAGCATTCTGGGCTTATAATCTTGTTTTTTTGTTGTGCATGTTTTCTGTGCTAAGACTGAATTTTGTAAAGTAAGTGGAAAATACCAGAAGCCTGTCTGCCCATGCACTCACATTTAAACTTCTTAAAATAAATGATTGTTATGAAAAATAATGTTGAAAGTAGCGTACATAGTGCATCTGGAGTTTACTAAACTTTTCAGAATAAACGAAGCAATTATAATAAAATAATAATCAGGGAGTAAATGATTCTAGGACTGATTTAAACGTGCAGGAGTAGTGGAGAAGAATGTACTTTTGCACCTGAATTTTTTGTCTGCTGCTGTTCTGCAACTTCAAAACTATTTTTACAGGTTGTGAGCAACTTCTGATAGAAGTATGAACTTGGTAAATTAATTTAAATGCATAAAGCACATTTGTACGTACTTGACAACTGTCACTTTTCACTCAGAATTCTAAGTCTTTCTGAATATTTTTTTCTAATTTACATAGTGCAACAGACATGATTTGTGATTGAAGAGGTATAAAGGTATATACCTGAGCTGACTTTAAATTGCTTAGCCATGGTACCTAAGCAACATAAGCATGACAGCATGGAGTTTAGCAGGGCTGCAGAATTCAGCTGGGAGGTAAGACAAACACCCATGCCACTAGTTTTCATGAAGCTGCAGCCAGCCATCAAAAGCTCCAACAGCATTTGAACTAGCTAATTTAAAGCAAACAAAGTATGTCCGTAGTGGGCTGCACTATAACCTCTTCAATGCTGGAAGGTGACCAAAGTGACTTTTTATTTTGCAGGAGCAGTGGATATGATGAGTCAGCAGTAGCAATGTGCTCTGAATTCCACTTGGAAAAGCTGTTGTCTTGTAAGATGCATTTTGGGGAATAGACATTTTTTATATTTGATCTTGGGGCAGGGGGATACCGTTATCCATCTTGGGGTCCTGTCTGACTCTGCTGAAGGTTGCTGATGTGAGTAGTTCGTATGGATGCATGTTATTCATGCCTGTTTACTCAAATTGTGTAACAGCCCATATTCTTAACCTTCTATTCTGCTTACACAGTCAGCTCTATATATTTTTCATTGAAACATAATAGAGAGGGAAAGGACAATAGGACTGGTGAATGCCTTGGATAATGCTGCCTGAATGAGTAATCTAATTGCTTGCTGTCTGAGACCAGTCCCATGTTCAGTTTAGGAACCTTTACTTTTTATGCCTAGCAGTCAGCACAACTAGGTTACAGAAAGAAGGGTACATGGTAAGTGGATCTCAAAAAAGAGAGACTCTCAGAAAGTAGAATTAAGGCAGTTCATTAAGTGAAATATGACTTGCAAGAAGCTGATTTAAATGTCTGCAAAGAGGAGCAAAGAAGATGGGAATAGCTGTGCTCTCAGTGTGAGCTAGCTGTAATGCCCCCAGTCTTACTTAAAGGTCTCTGTTACTATAGTTTATGAGTGGTGAGATGAAGGCTATGTTGAGATGAGGATGTTATTGTGACTTACTAAATATTTTGTAAAGTAGTATATAGTTTCTTTAAATATCTTAAACTTGTCTAAAACTTAAGTACCATTCTTAAGCTTAGTTCTATAAGCTTAAGATTAGCTTAAGCTAAGTTCTATAAGGAATATTAAGGCAGTGCTTAAGTGCAAGGTTAGAGTTTTGTCTCTCCTTGTTGGGCTGCAAGCATATACATTCAAACCAAGTCTCCAGTCCTGGTAAGTGATGTCCTATCAGACTGGAAATCATCAGGAAGGTGCTGTTCCACTTCTTGTGCTCTCCTTATGTAGAAGCAGAAGCAGTACCTCTGAACAACAAAACCAAGTCCTCATCCCAATGGCAGAGGACTGCCTGAATGAAAGAAATTTTAACCATCTGCAGAAAGGACAAAGAAGGATTTTGGTTACATTTGTTCAGCTAATCACTTGATTTCAGAAGCAGAAACATATGTCTTGTTTTGATTGCTTTTACATTTTCTTAGTCAGTACATTTCTCAACTTTGACATGTGTTTCCTGCTGTGTCTGCCATAGCAACCAAGCAAGCTCAAGTCCCTGAGCACAAAATCCTGAGTCTTGTTTACCTCCTTTTAACTCCTTAACCCTTTAACAATGGAGTTATTTTAACAACCATAATTCTGTACAGCTCCATGGCCATCGTATTTGCCATAAAATATCTGTTTTTCAAGAAACATAGGATAGGAAGGGAATTTCTAGGTCATCGAGTTCACTCCCTGCTACTGCAGGCAGCCTGGATCCCTTTCAGAAACTGATCAAAAAGTATCTCAGCATTTGAGCTGTTGGCTTCACAATTGCCTTTCCGTTAGGAATTTAATTCAGTTTAAGGTAAAATATTCATTTTCTTTTTGGATCATACTCAGAATACCTTTATTTTGCACTACTTGGCATCAGAGAAAGACTTGTTCTCTTCCATGTTTATGGCTGAGGTATCCCCTGTTTGTTTTAATTTTCTCTGCTAGATTTTGCTCATGTTGACTGCCAGCAATTCTCACTTTCCCTTGAACCTCCTTGTCTCCAGGATGTGAATCAATGTCTCTTCTCGTTCCTTTTCTTCTATTTCTTTACTTTTCTTATTAGTTTGGAAGTGAGTATCCATCTAGCTTGGTCTGTAATTCTTTCCCTGAAAAATCTTTCTCTCTTGATTTTCTTTCTTTTTAATTAAAAGTGGAAGTACTTATAAGAAAATATATTGCATCATTTATATGATATAGAATGTAGACTCACTGCATACCTTTTCAGCATCTAAGAGCAGGTAATGTCTCAAACTAACATACATGCTCGTCGGTATTTACTATATTGTTTTGTAAGTCTAGGCTCATTTTATGTCCATACTAATATAAACTCCACAGTGGAGATAAAATAGCTGCTGAGGATGACTTAGACTCAAGGAATCAAGTCAGATTATTGTTGAAAAATTCATTTTGAAAATATAAAAAATTAATAGTAGAAAATATATGGAGTTCTGGCTTCAGGATTTATCTCTTAATCTGCAATGAAAAAACAATTGCCTGCCCATCCAGGAAAATAAGCCAGAGTGAAGTTCCCCTCTGACAGCTGTCTTGCATTTTGAAACAAGGGCTGATAAAGAAAGCATCTTCCACAGGAGCGCTGCTCCTTGTTCCTTACAGGTAGGCGAGGTGGTTCCTGTGGCTTTCAGCCTACAAGAAAATAAGTGGCTTAATTCTACTCCCAAATTATTGCAGAAAAGATTGTATGAAGCTGAGTGTTGTTGGATGGGGCCCTAGGCAACCTGATCTAATGGATGGCAACCCTGCACATGGAATAGGTTTGGAAATTGATGATTTTTAAGATCCCTTCCACCCCAAGCCATTCTATGATTCTAATCTGTGAGGTAGAACATTTCATTGGGAATGACATCAGCTTGTGGTTGTTAAGATGAATCCATTGTTGCAAAACAGGGTTTGTATGCTTGTTTGATTTTTGTTTTGTTCCAGTTCTTTTGTTTTGTTGTTGGTTTCTGTTGTTGCTGTTGTTTGTTTTCTTTTTTCAGTATTGCACTTAGCTAGGAATCATAGTGCACTGGAGTAGGAGCTCCAAGCCAATTACATTGAAACTGCATGTTTTTCATTGAAAGATTTCATAACAAATTTCTTCAAACACGTAACCTGTATTTAAGTAGCTAATGTAAGCAGAAGGGTTGGAAATGTTTTTGTTGTTCAAAGGCAGTCCCACCTGATTTCAGTAAGAGAAGTCTAATTTGACAAGTGTCCCTGCATAACCTCACCATACCTGGCAGGTTTCCACCAAGATCCTCAAAAGCAATCCCAGTGCCAAGAAGATTTGGCACCAAGGAAATAGATTAAATGTGTAAAAACTGGGATGCTTACACTTCTCTCTTTGCTTCCTCGATTCCTTTCGTACTTTCTCTTTGTGAGATCTGAAATTCAAATTATACATCTTTTTTTTCCATGTACAGTGGGTAGACTCCAATAATCAGAGTATGACAGTTGCTCCTCCACTTTAGCCTTACTGTTTCAGCAACATTAACCTTGAGAATGGGTATAATCAAACCAAACCCTAAAATTTTTATTCAGAAAAAAATTGTCTGTTGATTTCTGTAGCTTTTCTCACATACGGGACTGAAGTGTTCAAGACCTGAGAGTTTAGCCATTATTCAGTTACATAATTCTGTTTTATAAGTGCTACATGTATGTTTAATGTATCCCTTGGTACATTGCATAAGAGGACTGCAAAGGGAAGCTGGCTCTCACTAAGTGATCCTGCTGCCTGAGTGGCTGCATCCGAGCAAATTCTGAAAGTATAGCACTTTTCTCCCAGTTTCAGAGTTTTTGCTCTGAATATCACAGCAAGTTTTTCATACTTCAGAATATAAATATGTTCCCTAGCTCTCCGCAGTTACTGCCAAAAGTTTCAGAGGAATTTTCTCCATTAGCCTCTACTGTAGGTCTGTTTTTGTTGTTGTTGTTGTTGTTTTTTAATGGCCTTTATGCTGCAGTTCATTTTGAGAAATGTCTTTACATTCATGTTCAAGAATCTGTAAGACTTGTGTATTAAGGTGCAGACATTTACAAAGAAATAACAGCAGCATCCTCAGTATGTCAGTGGTGAAAATGATGTTTGGTTTCCTATTAGTAGGCTATGAATCATGTGTAATCTTTCAGAATTTAATTCTCTTTGATAGGAGTAGGATGAGGGAAGGTGGGTGGTTTTGAAAAGAGAAAGTGTAAGTGCCTCATTTGATAGAATTTAAGGTCTGTGGTTTGAAATGCTTTCAGAAGAATTTGAAATAATTAAGAGTCTATGCTTTGTTCTATATTCTATAAAAATTTTCATACAAAAAGTGATTAGATTGTCTCAGCTACTGTGCAACATTCTAAATGAAGCTACACCAGCTGCATGCTCTCAGGCCTGACTTTTAACTTTGGATAAAGGGCATGTCACTCAGTTGTGTGGATCTGACTTGTCATTCATGTATGCCACATGCCCCTTACAAACAATTACCATGAATTGTATCTTCTGGAGAACTGTAATACACCATGGCCCAAGGAAATAAGAGGTTTTATTTCTTGAAGTTTGTTGTGAGCATGTGAGAGCTGTGAAGTGAGCCTTATTTCTCCAGGCAGGTAACTGAAATGTCAAATGATAGAAAGTTGGGAGAGATCAGACTATTTTCTGTAATATCTCTTCCTGTACTGGAATAGCATTCATGCAAAATACAAAAAGGTAAAACGGAGATTACTTTGGACAAATAAAATTTTTCTAAATTTATTCTAGGTCCTGAATAACACTGTATTCCATTCCAAACCAATTGTTCTCAAAATGGGAGTTTATGTAGCCCATTGGCTGATGTCACAGCCCACAATATACATAAATCTACCTAGCTCTAATAATGCATCTGCACTGATGCAGAGTTTCTCTGCTGCTGTTTTCTTCCTTTAGCTGCTGCCAGTCATTCTTCATATTTTCAATGGCAATTGCAAGAAAATGTCATGTGCAAATGCATTGCTTTTTCAAGATTAAGTACTGCTTGCTAAATCTTTGAATTCTTTTGTAAAAGAGATTTTCTATTGGTCTGTTCAACCACAGACTCATTCATTTTATCTTCCTGCATTGCAACCATGCACCTCACTAACTTTCACATGTTTATTTCTTCAATGTTCTTAAATTTCCTGTGGTATCCCAGAGACCTCTGACTTTGGTAGAATGTACGTTGATGGAGTGAATGACGGAAGTTTGTATAAATGAATTTTGGCAGGTATCAGAAGTTTTAAGCAGTGACACTGGTAATTTTGAGACTTTCCTACGAACAAGAATACTACACTTGTCAGCAGCACAAGAAGTAGTCACAGATGCCTGAAAGTTCTGTGTTAATTCTAAGATGAGAACATTCCATGATCAACCTCTGATAATTTATTTTGGGAAACAACATTTATAAGCTGGAGCTCTTACTGAGACGAAATGATAGTGATACTGTATTAAAATTTGTTTTATGGCCCTACATCCAAGAGGTAGTATTTTATTGAGTAATGTATTACATAAAGTTTTCAATACTCACAATGTCTGAGAAACCATTGGTACTGACAATATTTTTCGGGACATATAATTTATCACTGATCTGAATATGTGCTTTCTGTCAACTTCAAAATGCAGCTGTTCTTGGAATAACAGCTACATGAAACATGTATGGCTATATAGTCATACCTTCAAATAATTTTCACAGCCATTTTAATCATTCTATTATAGGCAGTATTTTAAAGGAATTGTATTACTTATGACAGCGAGAGTTGTAGCTTATTTAATAAGCAGGCTGCCAAGTCTATTTTGAAACAATTTTAGTCAATGATATCTTCCATGTTTCTTTGTTTGTTTGTTTATTTTCCAAATCAAAAGTAGGAAAGCAGAATATGTAGAAACTCAGATAAACACGCAGCATCATGCTGTTAGTTTGGAATTTGAAAGCGCTGGAACTTCTGATGGTAACATAACGTTGTGCAAAACATGTTTCTGTCCATTCCTCATTTAGTTACTTTAACAAATCTGTACATTCTTCATTAGAGATTGTGTCTATGCCTCTATTTGTATATCCCTACATAATGTTTGTGGGGCTAAGTAGTTACCTTTTAAACACACACAAAAATGATAGAATTAAAAAAAAAAAAACCAAAAAACCCAAAAACAAACAAACAAACAAAAAAACACCTGAACCAAACCAAAGCCCCGCTGTCTTCCAGTTATATGATTCTTTCACCTAGCTCAAAACAGAGGTGGCATGTTAATGCCATGACGAGTTCAAGTTTACTTTGATGTTTCTCAGAGAATTTCAGAGGAAAGTGTTTTTGACACTGATGGAATAAATAAATACTCCCCAGAGAATTCTGTCTTCTTTGACTGTAAATATTAATAACTATAGAAAATCAGTAGCTGCCAGTTTTCCTTGGGTGTTATATCAATGTTATATTGAATAATGCTGTATACCAATTTATATTTTGATGGAATTGACATTACTCCATTCTTCAGTGATTCTGGGGCAGGCAGATGGTCTCAGTAACAATTCACAGCCAATGAAACGAAGAAATAAACATAATTATTATTTTTAATTGCATTTATTTGTAGTTTATTATCACCTCTTAATCTGCGAAGATAAGATGATGCTTAGGTGATAAAAATCATTTGTTGATTTATTTTACTTTATACTTTGAAGTGATTATTTTTTCTCTGAGAAGTTCAGGAGAGGATTCCTGCATTTGTAGGTCTCTCTATCACTTATGGAAGGTGTTTTCCCATACATATCATGAGTGGCTGGAGAAAAAAAAGTAAAATTAGTTTATTGACTCTGATATAACCATGACAATATAAAAGCAGAAACAACAGAGATACAAAGAGAAAAGAAAACCGTTTGGCTTCACTTCAGGCTATTAAATATTTGGCTTTGTGCCAAGTGGCTTCTTCATTTCAGACGGACTGATATGCTTCATCTCCACTAAAAGAGATAAAGGAAAAGTGAGGGTAAGAGTATTTCTTTTTTCCAGCTACTTGTAGCCAATCTGGAGATAAAACAAAAAAAAACAACAACAACAACAAAATCAGGGGCTTTTTACTTCCTGTTCCCTAATAAAAGGAGCACCAGTCGGCAAGTTGCCAGGGAAGTCTCAGGTGCTTTCCAGCTGATGTGACCCGGCAGGCAATGAACTCTGAGGTGTTTGAAGCCAAATGTTAGTCTCCATGGCCTGTATTTCTGCCTCCTATTTTTTGCTGTGCACAACTGAAAAAACAGTGTATTTCTGCTGCTCACACTGTAGCAGTTGTAAACAGATCAGTTTTGCTGTGGATCTCTCAAGAAAATTCTTCCATTATGTTCTTGAGGAAGTGTGGGTTTGCATCCTGAAAATACAACCTTTAAGATGTAATTCTGGATCTTGAATACATTCAAATTCTCTAAGCATAATTTGTTCCTCACTGTGGAATTTCATTCTGAACCCAAACTATGTAGAACTGAGTTTTGCATGACTACGATGTAGCAATAGGAACTGTGAATCATTTGTTCCAGTTCTAAGTGTCTTTGAAGATTACTGGTGTGAGGCTTTTGTTGGCTATGATGTGCTTTATGTAGTTTCCACCTCTATTGCAAACAGTCCTTAAAGTACCCATTAAAGCATTAAAGTACCCATGAAAAATCATGTTTAGTGATCCAAATTTTTTAAAGCCAAACACATGTTCAAGCCGACTTTAAGCACACAGTGTGATACCTGAAGGAGGAATGCAGTCAGATTTATGGAGGAGATTGCAATGAAGAGGACAAATTCCCCTTCCAAGCACTCATCTCTTTCCATTAACCAGGATTGGATACCTTAAGGTGCAATAGCCTAGCCTGGACATTGCACGTACATACACAAGTTATTGTCAATCAGTTCATTACCAGTTGTCAATAGCTGCTAAGTGCAGACAATTGCCGCTCTGGACCGTTGCTTTCTTTTGCAGGGTCTCACAGTATGGCTTTTTGACAGTGTTGTTCATCATGATTTGTGAACCCTTGGTGCAGATTTTCCTAATGCCTTGCAGTATTACTGACCTTTGAAAGCTAAATAGAAGGTACTGTTTTTTTCTGCATGCATATTAACTTTTCTAATGATAAAAGAAGACATCTTGAAAGGAAGAAAAGAAACATTTTGGAAAGTATCAGTGATTATGAAAAAACTACTCAAAAATAACACTAATTGGAGAGGCTTCTAATTAAACCTTGTCTGTGTTTGATGTATGAACAGGAAACAACAAAAAGTTGGACCCTACTCAATGTTTTCTCCCCCAATTAACTATGTGGACACAAGTAATTTTTCAGTTCCAAAACTGTATGATCTCACAGGCTTTTTTTTGATAATTTTCCCAAAGATTAGTAAATCTTCTTTTCTACTGAAAATATGTTCAGTACCAGCAGTGACAAGGGAAGAGTTCATTACAGAGACAAATTCCAAAAAGAGATTATGAAGTTGATTGTATTGAATCTTTCTGATAATTGTCAGAAGTATACTTTGAAAACCTTATCTGCTTAAATCATTTGATTTTGACTTTATCTTCAGTCAAATGGTGCAATTCTTTTAGAACTGGCATTTTGCAAATTTGTTAAAATTGTGAATATTCTTTATGGCTGGCTGCTGCTACAGTGAGAAATTGCAGAACTGTATGCCAGTCATGAGATGGGGTGTTGATGGAGGGTGAATTCTTGCAGCTTCCCAGTTCCCATTCAGAGCACTTCAGAATACCTCCTTGCATTTTGCATACAACACTGCCACTCCCATATGGCTTATTTGAAACTGGAAATTGAAGGTCTGCTTCAGGTCCACTGACTGTGGTCTCTCTGCACTGCCTTTATCTTGTTGCAGGGTCTCTTTGGTCACCATATTCTAAGTTAAGTCAATAGAAATTGTTCAGTATCCTCCAAATGGAGGAAGATCATACTCTGAGGAGGAAAGTCTTGGTGAACTAGCAGAGAGCATGTGAATGATAACAGTATGCAGTGAGGTGCTGAGCTACCATGGTTATGAGCTCAATATAAGAACAGGAAGACTAGGATAGGGAAGAATATGGGATTGTCAAATGTGCTGTGTTTATGCTTTGAGTAGGAATTGAAGCTTAATAGAGTAAATTAAAAAATGCATTCAGCATTGTTTAGATGGATATTATTTGGGACACTTTCTGATTTGTGTACTGACAACTACTGCATTTAATTCTAGCTGTATTTTAGTAAACTGCTAAAGCCCAGTGTCATGCATATACTATAGGAGAGGTGTTTTTAAGAAAAAGATGAAACTAGTTACATATTTTCAGTGCTTCTGAGTGCTCTGTTCATTGTAGAGTTGGAGCACACACCATGTGTCCATTCTGCTGTGATCAAGGCTGTCATGTTGTCTTTCTTTCGTGTAGTTACCTCCAGGGTGGTAAAGAAAGTAGCAGGCAGTTGGCAACCATCAAAGAAATAATGAAGCATTTCACTTAAAGCCTTTAGTGCTCTTCAGAATATCACCTCAAGACTAAGAATAGCCCAGAGAAATGAAATGACAGTGCAGTGTTTAATTTTTGTGCTACTTCTACAGCGTGAAGTCTTTTATTCCTTGTCTTAAGAACATCCTGTGAATATTTTGGTTCTATAGGTGGCTGGAAAGCAGTTATATGTGAACTTAGGATAATGTTATCTGGGGACAAGGAAGAATAAAGGCCTCAGGAATCAGAAAAATGTTTCTCCATCATTATTTTAGGTCACTGAAGGTTGCACCTGCAAAGGATAATCTCAGATAGGTATTTCTGAGTTCACATATGGAAAAGTAGGACAAGAGATTAGTCATAAACAGATCAACACAAAATTTGTTGGTTGGGATAGCTGATGCCAAACACTGAGTTTACTTGGCAGTAAGTTGCTTTTTATCTAGCTTAATCTCTTTGCTAAAAACTATTGTAACTAATCCGTACTGAAAAAGGAAATGCTCCTTTTTGGATTAAGGCATGAAAACTGATTAAAAATATCATCTCTTCACAGAATCTAGAGTCCAGAGAGAAGTTAACTGAAGGAAAGAGTGCTGTCTGCCAAATGCCGTGCTTTTTTCAATGTCAGAATATTTCCTAGGATCTCTCAACACACTGTTCCTTCAGACAGATGGAGATTGAGCTAACTAATATGCCAGTTTGTTTTAGCCTCATTTGGTCTCATTTCTGTAAATGAAACAGCAGAAAAACAAAAGGTACAGAATATTTGAGCATTCTTAATGACAAGAATTAATATGTCATTAGTTCTAGAGTTATATGAGAAACATTTTAAGAAAATCTATTTATCCTCCAAAAAGGCATAGACATTCTTCCTGGAAATGTTTTGTAAAAGGGTTGAAGTTAGGGTAATTCCTACTTCAGGGCTAGTCTGCCAAAAAAAATGACAGCCTCAGAAATCAGCCTTTGATATTTGTCATAATAGACTCGCGTGGTTTTAGTATGTTTTATATTCAGAATTCCTCCAGCATTACTCAAAATACTGCAGAAGTCAATAACTGTATAACAGAAATTATATCCTCATTTATACCTTGACATGCACACAGATAGTTATGAGATGTGATGCTGTGCAAATCAGATTTATATGGAAAAAATATTCAGCAAATTTAACAAGTGATATTCTGTTGGTGTTCTGCTGTTTTATTTATTTAATGTGATATATTCAAGAGTTTTCTTGAAACCAGTAACCAGATCTGTCCCAAACCGGCCTGAAATCATAGAGTAAATTCCTCCCCCTACACTTTGAGAAAGGAGTCCTAACCTTTGCCACGCAATCTTCTTGACAAAATGGAAATTGGTTTGTAATAAAAAGCAAAAACTTTATTTAAAGTGAAGAGTTCAGTAGGATCAAGAATATCCCCACTTTGAGCAACTGGTTTATTTGTAATTAAATTACCAACATCAGTGAGATGTTTCCTAACATTAGTACTTTTGTCCTAGTGAGCACACCATGAGTGCTCACTAGGACAAAAGTACTTTTTGTCCTAGTAGCACACCATGAGGTTTGATAATGCCTGAATGAGGCGTGAGGACACATTCTGCTACATGCAGAGTCAGTACCTGACCTTGTAGGCATTTATTTGTGGAGAGCTGTAGATCTGCACTACAACACCAATGTGGATGGCTTTAAAACAGCAAATTCAAACATTAATTTGTAATGCATGTGTAAGTAATCACTCAATCCACAGCTTGCCTCCAGTGGAGGCAGCACTTCAGGCACCTCAGATGTTTCAAATAAAGATAGATGATATGAGGAAATTCTTATATCTGTAGCTGCAAAAGCCTGTTTTTAAAGCAGTTTTAAAAGAGTGGCAGTTGTATGGAAGATTCAGAGAAAAGTTTTAGGATTTTTAAGTTTTAAATGCTTGGAAAGTATATCTTAATCTTACAGATATCTCCACTACAAATGCTTAAACTCAAAGGAAATTTTCATCTCTGTATTGCATCCATGGATAGAAAGAGCTGTGATTCTCACTGAATATTTCTTGTGCTCCTTTCATTTTAACTGGAAGGGTGTGGAGGGGAGCGAAAAAATATTCCAAAATTAAAAGCTCTGAAGACCTTAAACTGACCTCTTAAATCAAGACAAAGGAACAGTGGAGGTCTGCCCTCGCAAACTCAGGAAGACAATGCCAAACAATCTTCTATAGTGTAATGAAGCCAAAATACTGGACCTTATTTTAGCTCTGCTCTGACAGATGCACTGAAGCCTTAGGAGATGTATGTGCTTTTCTGCTCATGAGCAACATTCAGCTCAAGCTTGTTTAAAAAAAAAAAATCCTGCATGCCCACAACTGGAGCTCTCCTTGCTGCAGGGCTGTAGGATGCTGGGGAGATGAAGGTTCTCATACAGCTGGGACAGGAGGTGAACTGCGTGTGGCCCTCTGGGATTTCTCTTTGTAGGAATGGAACATTGTTTCTGCATTAGATCTAACAAGATAAATATTTTACTAATAGTTCTTTCTGGGATGGGGAGGGCGGGGATCTTTTTTACTTCATCAGGGGTCTCTGATAGTCTTCGCATGCTCAGTAGCTAGGTAAAGTAATTTATAGTCACAGAGATTTGGTAGATGGAGTAATTTATAGGTATGAAGACTGCAGCTCTTGTCTGTCCAGCCATCTGGAATATCTCTGAGCCTTGAGTTAAAGACAAGTTAGACATCCTACTCCTAAACAGTGTGATAATGCCTTTACAAATCAAAAACCCTTGACAAAGATATCAATAGGCTTGTTATGTTGGAAGACTACTAATTTTTGGTGCTGGACAGACAAGACCTGAATGATAGAAAATTTAAGGAGAAGTTAAATAATTAGCAATATACATGTATAGCTAGCAACAATTTATGTTTAGCCAATATGAATATGTATGTAATATTTTGTCGCATGCTCATACTCATTGCAAGAATATCCTGCACAAGAGATTGATCAAACCAGAGAACAAGTCATGACATGCTCAAGGAAGTATGCCTGCCTGAAGAAGCATTGGGAAGACCTGGTAGCCCCCCCAGTGCTCTTTGTTTAACAAAGGAAGAGTCCTTTGGATGGAATGGAAGAGGCCTTGAAGAGAATCACTGTGTCAATACGATAAGAAGAGTACTGAGACATCTTGGAAACAGCAGGATGGTGACCGGCTGGCGACAAGATAGAGTATGAATTAACAAGTGTCAGAATGTAATTAACAAATGTAAACCTTTGGTAAGATAGTGAACCTGGAGTACCCAGCCAATGAGGAAACAGAGGAGGGGGTAGGCATGCGGGAGACAAGGTACAAAAGGTGTAATATTGTTTCCATAGATACGCTCCTTTTGGCAGGATGCCTACCATTGCAATTGCAAATTAAAATTTCTTCACCAGAGATCCTGTCTCCTAAAAGTTATCTCAGATGTTTCTGATGTCTTTGCCCACTTGGAAAAGGACAGCAGGAATCAGAAGAGTAGTGATGGAGTAGAGATGGCAATCCTAGGAAGACGCATACTTTGCCACTGTCTACCTCAACTACATCAAGCTTAAGTGGAGTCCCATCACTTAAAGGAACCAGGTTTACATTGGGTGTGAAGTTTAATCCCAGATTATACACAGTTAAGTAAAAAATAGGAGTCCATGTGGAACTGAAGGTCCTGCTTAACCCAGCCCTGGGACTGAGAATCACAGCACAGTTAGGCGGTCTGCAGCCCCTCTCAGCACAGCTTTGACAACTAGAAGTTCCTCTCTGGGTGTGAGAGACTGGTGGGTGGCTGTGGCTGTTCTCTGAACTGTGGGAGACAGTCCGAGGAAAGGCTCTGAATACCGGATTCCTCTCCCATCTCTCTCAGATGATGAGATGTCTGAACTACTGCTGCTCTGGGTTTATCTGCAGAGGACTCTCTTTGGATGCTGTCTCTTCACTGTTTTCCTTTGAGGATCACAGAATTGTGATGAGTCCTTGCAGGAAAGTGTTAACTGTGAAACTGTGTTTGTACTGTCATACATGTGTGTGCTTAGGGTTGAAGTGAAGGAAATATTCCTACTTAAAACCTTTCTTCTCTTAAAAAGCTTATATTTTGACAACATGTTGCCTGTATGAGAAAAAAAAAAAAAAAGGAATACTTGGCTACTCTTCTGCAAGTCATGTAGCCT
The DNA here is from genome assembly GCF_002078875.1 of Numida meleagris. Taxonomy (NCBI): domain Eukaryota; kingdom Metazoa; phylum Chordata; class Aves; order Galliformes; family Numididae; genus Numida; species Numida meleagris. Next base: position 14,470,989 of record NC_034438.1, read on the forward strand.
ACGAAATGCTTCCATTGTAAAACATTACTTTTATTTACATAATAAAATGTCCAAAAGAAAAAAGTCTAAGAGAACATAAAAATGGGCATGCTGCAGATTAACTGCTTTGCCTGTTGCCTTGTGGAAATGTATGCACTACACTGTGTGATTTGGAGTGAAGAACAATTATGTTTTGATTTTAGTTTAATAGGAAAAAAATAATATGAGTAATCTGAACCTTGTAACTAATGAAATGGGGATGCTTAAGTAAAAATATGCACACATGTAGAAAGCAGATGTCAAATATTTCTTTTAAATTTCATATTGCAATTAAAACTTGCTAGAATGATAAATGTAGTATGCAGTGTTCCAGTATATCTTCAGAATGATTAAATTGAAATTTTGCAGTTACTTCATTATACTTTATTACTGGAAATTTATCAAAAAGCCTGTGAGAGTGAGCAAGAGAAAGGTCTGCATTCCTTTCAGAGAGGCAGCGGACACTAATGTCTGATGGGATTTTTATCCAGAGATGCCTGCAGCCATCAGCCTTGTCAGAATTTGTTTTTTATCTGACTAGAAGGAGCTGTGACAAACAGTGTGCACAGTTACTAACAACATTGTGATGGCAGAGTTAGGTGCTGTCAGTATTATCATTTATAATGCAGATATTTCTTAAGAAGCTGTGGGTGCAGTACGTGGTGTGTGATCCATGCATGATGAGAACTGTAAGGGATGTGAATCTCATTTTGACTGAAGCAGAGAGAAATCTCCTCCCAGACATTTTATACCATCTCTGAAATGGTTTTCCCAAGCTTTTTGGCAGAGGTCTGGCCAGGAAACAGAACCATTTCCACTGTGAAGAACTGAAAGGATTTGGCTTTCTTGTAGCGTTTTACGGATGCAAAAATCAGTGCCACTTTGTCTGGGTGAAGCACAAAGCCTGTCAAAGGTGGACCTAGATAAGCCGAGAGATTTAGAGGCACAGAGAAGCTGGGAAAGATATGGCATGGCCTCAGCAGAGGTGAGGGAGTGAACAGACAAGAAGCTGAGAGCTCAACTGATCCTGTCCCCATCTGAAATTCCTGGAATGTTATATCAGGATTACAGGCTTCAGATTTGGCTGTGTCTTGCTTGAGACGGCAACAGCTATAGGGAATGTGGAGAATTTGATAAGTATATGAAAGAATACATTGAGTACAGATGGCATATGTCTTTATCTTTTCATGTTCTTGTGAAGGGATAACTTGCAATCCTAGGAGATTTCGGTCCTAGGGCATTACATAAAATAGTAGACAATAAATGTTAATACTTGTCTTTTCTGCTCTGGTCAGTTGTCCTTAAAGTAACTCCTGCAGATTCCATCTGGCCATCCTTATGTGACACTGAAAAAGGCAACACTGATTCTCTACTATAAACTTCATCTGACTGTTACTTTTCTTATTTATTTATTTATTTTTTCTTGTCTAGTCAGGTAGAATAGTAAGAAAATTCCTTTCGCTGCCAAGGAACAAAAGAAATGATGATAGTAATTTTAGGTGTTTTCCTCCATTCCATTTCTTCTACCTTGGAATGGTGCTACAGAAGAAAAGGTAAATGTATGCTTTCTCTGCTAAAGTTTCCCTGTACATGGAAACGTAGAATGAGGTCAAACATCTTTATGGCAGAATATATTCACAGGATTGTCATGTTAAGATGCAAAGGTATTTGTTATGTTCTTCCTGAAGACTTATGATCTTTCAAATTGAAAAATATTCTGGAGATAGATATCAGAATTCTTGTTCATTCATTCTTGTAGAAAGTCCCATCAGTTTAAAATGCTACAGTTCTGCCCTTTCCATGACTGTTGGCTTGCATTTCTGTTCTTGGTCTGTTTTGGAAGGAGCACACAAATTATTATTGCTGGATAACACTTGGTTATCTGTAATTTTCTGAGGTGGCAAAGTAGTATATGGCATAACATACACTGATGCATATATTTAATGAAGTTCCCATCATGCTTCAATTTACAAGCTCAAGAGCTGACACAGACATGAAAGCCATGCACTGAAGAAACCTGTGCAACATATAGAAAGAGTTAAACACATATGCTGATATTTGCATGCTGGCAAAGCATGGAAATGCTGGTAAACATATATTTTTTGGATTTTGTAAAAAGCCTCAGCTTTGCTATAATAAAGCCAAGGGTTTGTTTTTTCTTTTTTTTTTTTTTTTAGCAAATACAAACCACATGTTCAGGAAATCACAATAGTTGCCACTGTTTCTTGTGAGTCAGTGCAGTCAGAGCCCATAGAAACCCTGACTTATATAAAATAAATCTCCAGTCAGTGTATTTCTGAAAAGCCATGTTTAATACAGCCCAAAATATCAGTGATTTGACTTGACTAATGAGAGCTGTTCAGTTTGTTCTCTGTGGTCTTGCTAGAAACTACATTAGCCTGTACTCAATCTATTACTACATTTTCAGTTCAACTCTGTTAAAAAAAAAATCTTCCTTATCTAGTGGATGACTTAACAAACCCTTTCATTATCTTATTATTATTGTTATTAATTTACGGAAAAGTTTCTTAATCTTTTTGTCCATCTGGAGTAGTACTATATAATTTCCTAAAAGTACCCCATTGAACTTTGGTTTCATTTTCTGTAGTCATTCCTACCAGAATGATATTGGAATTGATCTCTTTGTTTATCAGAAGGTTGGTGAAACTACAGGAAATGTGAGAAAACATGTATGACTAAAATGAATCCTTTTTCTGGAAGATAAATGCATTCAGACATATAGGAATAGACTAGGAAAAATCCCGAATGCTCTGCTCTTCTTAAATACACTTAATTCAGTTCACTGAGGCTTTTCAAAGATCTTCCACAAATATTCCAGTCATGGTAAATCCACTCTGTTCTTGGCATTATATTCCATGCTTATATTAGAAAGTTTGTGTAACACCTAACTCAGTTTTCTTTCAAACATATATTTAGTAAACTCAGTGACCAAAACATATGCATTTTTGCCATGTCTTGTTTGACCCATCTTATCTCTACACTGAAAAGAGTCATTCATCTTTGAGGCCACTTTGTATGTAGGATTACTAAAAGCTTGCATTAGTTTCATTTATACTGTGCTCTTACAGTTTAATTCTAAGAATATCAGGTCATACAGTGTCAAAGTCCTGGACAAAGTCACTAAGCTTAATTTCTCACTATAGAATAACATTAGAGTGTATTTACATTGGTTGCCTTTTTTAAGCGTGTAGAATTTTTTGTAAAATGTACTTTATTGCAAGATATTTATTTATTTATTTTTGTTTGTTACTCTCCCACCCTCTCCTGGGAACTATATTACAGATAAATTAATCAAAAATTTCGGTCTCTCCCAGTTTTCTTGCTAAAATATAGGAAGTGTTTTTGTCCTCTTTGTGGCTCTTGTCTGTACTAGATTAGATTATTAAGTGCAGTTACCTTCTGCTGGAATGTCCTGGCCTCCTTTCTGAAAGCATTTAGAAGAGACAACTGCAAGGGTTTTATCTGGCCTTGAAATAGAAATATTTGGGACATGTATTCTTGAGAACATCTTCATCCAAACTGAAACATGTTTTGGATCTAGATAAGATTATGGATACTTTGAATCATTTGCCTTTTGAAGTCTTAAAAATGGAATGAAATTTTCAGTCAATGAAGATCTTACTGTACTTCTAGTTGACTAGTTTTAGAACTTAACTGTAATTCCAGATGAAATAATATGTTTTTCCTAATGCACTATCCATGTTTTTATTACTTGAAATTAAAGTGATTGCTCTTTGTTTTATCTTTGGTTGACATAGGGATAATTAATTGAACTCCTTTTTTTTCATTTTCCCTCATTTTTGAACTCTATTTTTATGGCCCATCTCAGTCTTTTCTAAACTAGAGAAACTTGAATCTCTTTTTGAACGTTATATTTCAAGATTCTTTGTTGTTGCTGACTTTCTTCATGTTCTCTTTGGCTTGTCTAATAATAGATGGCACTCAAAACTGGATGGAGCACACCAGATGAGATTATCCATTACTGTTTCTAGATAGTATGGAGAGGGAAAAAATCCCTGTATTCTCAGCCATATTTATTTTACTGTAGACTTTGTAGACTCACACTTAGTTCTTTGGAAAATGACTGTATATTTGCACGTACGTAAAAGATGCATTATAATTTTTCCTTCAGTACTGTTTCATTCATCTACATTAATAGTTGTTTCAGTGACAAAGAGGAATTACAGGAAAAAAAGTGTACTCCAAGCACAAGACAAAATCTCAAATATGGTACGTTTAAAAGAATGAAAAAAGAAAAACAAAACCGTAATCCTATGCTTTGTAATTACAGCTTAGCTAAATTGAATTGCTGGTGTACTCATACAAGGGGCTTTTGGATCACGGCTCTCAAAATTTAATTTTCTGCCCCAAACATGAAGGGAAATTCTTACTTTGGACAATCAGATTTCCCTAACACTACAAGCATAACATTACTTCCCTACAGAGTTAAGCACGACTGCTTTCCAGTTCGCAGTTGGGATTACAAACCATCCCTAATCTCTGGATCACAAGTTGCACCACAGTTCCACAGATAATAGATGTTGGATTAAAACAGTGATTGTGTGACATGGAGGCAAACTCAAAGCAGCATTAGTTACACAGGCAGCAGAGGCTAGGCATTGCTTGCGGGGATACTTGTACTGCCAACTTTGATGTACTTTTATAGGCAACACCTGCTCTACCCATGCTCAAAGCTAACACTGTTTCTAATGAAGTCAATGGAAATTCAGCCCCTCATGAGATCTATGCCAAAGTTTAGACATTTATGTGATGCTCCAAACCTATCCACCTCAGCCCAAGTCATGAGTCTGTCTTACTAAATCCTCTGACAGAATTGCAATTTGCAGGACTTTTGCAGGTAGAAAAGATGTAATTTTAAACATAATGTTTTAATCAATAGTTGGAAGTGTCATAACCCATGATTTGTGATCCTTTCCTTCTTTTCACTCTTTGTGAGAAGATGTGAGATTTGAGTCCACAATAAACTACACACAACTTGGCAAAATGTAGTTAACAAGATAGTTTCTAATTTTACGTGTGAAGCTGATGCCAACACAATGGGGCAAACATAAAGTTCAGAAAATATCCTCAGCAGCCCTGTCCTGTTGTGCCAGGTGTGAAGCATGAGGTCTCCCAAGTGAGAGAACTTGATTTCTATCTTCAGCAGCAGCAGCAGCACCAACTAAGAAGCAGGAGACACATGTTTGTAGGAGGAGGTTAGTCACTTTGACACCTGGGCCTGATTAAGCACAGATTACAGGTAACAGAGATGCTGTCCCTGGTGATGATGTTTCATATATGTTAGAAAAAAAAATAAAATGCATCTTTTGGTCTCAGGGGAAGTCATGAATATGGTCTAACTAGAAATGTAACACTATGAACTCAGAGAAACTGACATTTTAAGAAGCTCTCCATATTGAAAGCCTGCTAGACTTACAGTGCTCATCTTGGCAAACTTACCTTACTGTCAAAGTACCTTCTTTTCCAAAGTAAAATGGATAATTTGTTCTAGTTACCTGGAAAAGAGAAAAAGAAAAGAAACTAAATATTGAAAATGTTTTAAAAAAACATTAAAAAAATAGTCAGCTGGCTTCATAAACATTCAGACATTAGCATAGGCACCACCTGAGCTGAATTTAGATTTCATGCCCTCACAGGTGCCTAGTGCTTAAGAGTAATAAGGAGATAACCTCTAGCTACTCAGCACATAAATTTGATTGATTTTGGCTCTGGGAGGGAGGATATGGGTAGAAAGGAATTAGGAGGTCTGTTATTGAGATACTGGATGAGTCTGAAATCATCTGAGTCTAATTAACTTAATTTTAGAGATGTTATAGTGTAAGGAGTTAATGACCTGGCTTTCAACTGGGATAAAATCACTTGTTTAAATAGAGGGTAGGGGGAAAATTCTCCTGCTTGACCTTTTGAGTCATAGACCAAAATCTTTGTCTTGCTGGGGCCCTCATCACCTTTCTCACTGTGGGAAAGATGGAGAGCTCCAGGAATAGCAGGCCATGATAAAATCGCTGCATTGCCTGTAAGTGAGTCATGTAATGCTGTTACCCTGAGCAGTTTTGCTAGTTTATTTTATCCTTTAGCTGGAATCCAGATTACATAACTGCTTCTTCAGCCTAAAAACTGGCCTGAATGGCACAGGTTGGCCATATCTCCTTAGGAGAGCAGATAGATAAGCTACTATTAGGAAGCTGTGTGCACCTACACTGTGGAGTTGAAATTGATTAGTACCACAAAAGAAATAACCTGAATAACCTTTATGAAGCAGTATGTTGGTAAGGTACTTGTGCAGGCGAAGTTCAGTGCCAGTCTCACTCAACAGTGGTGAAACTTGTGGCTTTGAAAAACATCTGCTCTACTGACATGGTGGACGTGAATGGGGTTATTTTGTCTCCTCTTATGTGAATGCTTAACTAGCTGAAAAGAAGAATAACTCAGGTCTGTTAAATATTAGACATTTTCTTAAAGAAAATAATTATTTAATGTTGAGTATATCTCATTCCTTCATATACCTATAAAATATCTATAAGTCTGGTTCTGCTTGTGCAGTTGCAAATGTATTTGCATACTTTAAGACAGGTGCATCTTCCATGCACTGGGGAAAAGTATTTTCTGAGAGACAGGAAATTATTTAACACATGCATTATTTTCCAATATAACTGGCTTATGGAGTCCTGCAGATTGAAATTGTAGATCATAATCATGTCTTTCACATGATGATGCGTAAAACTGTAGACCTTTTTTTGTAGCATCTTGGCATTGTTATAATTGAAGTAAATAATGTTTACACTGTTTATGAATCTAAAGTTCAGTTAGCTATTGAGTTCCATGTTACCATATTTTGCCAATCACTGCTGTTAGTTTTATGAATTATAAATGGTTCATAATACAGAACTACTTTATATTATGAAAAGTCTGCTTCTGACATCTAAATCCATTCTATCAGCCAAGCCATCAGTGAACTGACAGCCCTGGTCAGCCCAGTAGGATGATAAAATCCAGCTTTGAAGTATATAATCCTCTTATTAGTTATATAAGACAGGCAAGCAGGAAATTTTCCAAATGAGGTCTTGAACTGTTTTGTTCTCCACTCATTCAAAAGCCACCCATCCTAGAATCTCAGTAATGACATTTCAAGCCCAACTTTGGGTAGAAAGGTGTTATAATTTTTGCTATTTTATATTAATCAGAAATGATTTCATCCTTTCTGACATGTTTCATTTCATGTTACTTTTTTATTAGTATTTTATTTTTCTTTGCTGCCAATTCTATCCATAATCACTCTTCAGAAATTCATTTCAAACCTCCTGGTGCCCCAAACTATTTGTTTCTTTTCTTCTCTTGAATAGTCTTTTCAGTGGGAAGAGGGACTGAGAAAGCATTAAGAATACACCCACGAGCAGCTTTGTTTTTCCTTAATTTTTTGAACTTCAAAGCCAGTAACCCAGTGGCAGGGTTCTGAGTGTGCTCTTAGTTTGCAGAGAACTGTTGAATTTAGAGGTTAGAGAGCTGTGTTCCCTCATTTAGTGTTCTAAATTTGTAACATATTTTAATTCACAGAAAGGTCATGCTGATTTAGTTGATAATGGCTTATATTAATTCCACATGCTGTACCAATTAAAAGCTGGGCACGCAAATTAAAATGTTTACTAAAGGTGAATGGAAAACAGGGGAGGTTATAAGCCCAAAATGGTTCTTTGAAGTAAGGTTCTATTTGAGAAAATTCTTACACAGAGAAGACAAAAGCATAGTGTTTATTATGTCTCAATCAATCCTTACAAAATGTGCCTGGTTTACAATAAACAGTTTTATTTCCTTAGCTGCCAACCTTGACAAGCTGGTGTGATCTGTCAGAGCCGGACTGGGATCTTTCCATCACACGTAACATGACCAGTAAGAAAGATTCTGCAGGCCAAAATCTGTCCTCAGCTGCACTCCTACAAGCCTGTTACCTCTGTCTTGTGTCCTCAGTGACACCAGAGCAAATCTCTCCTCTTCAGCTTCAGAGGTGGGGAGGTAAGGGTGTCGGAGGTAGTGAAGAGAGTTGTGGGAAACTGGTGCAACCTCTTCTTGCGTAGCTTTGGTGAGCTGTTTTATAAAGCAGGCATATTTATTGAAAAAGATTTAAAAAAAATGGACCTTTCCTGCTGTATATCATAACAGATTAACAATAAATGAACAACTTGATTAAAGGTGAATTGGATGGGTCAGAATACAGGGTCATCTTTTGGTTTCACTTTAAGAAATACTCGTTTCCATTGTGTTAGCAAATGAGAAATGAATTTTAAAAAAATCCATATCTTAAGGTCAGATTTTTTACTAAAATCTATCAGAATTGAAATACCGAGTACGCAATTTGTTTTTTTGGAAAGCAATGTATGTGTTCTTTTCTGTATCAACAAGTAACATCTTGCAGTAACAGCTTTGCGACCTGTATTTTTGACAGTATTGCAAAGTGATTGCTCAGGTAACTATCTGTATTTGGTGAAAAAATAGGAATAACTTTAAGAATAATCAGATACTTCTATTTCTTTTGAGAGATAGCTTTAGGGTTCTTTGTCGTGAAAAAGCTAAATGTGTCCACTAACTTGTAAGAAGGGAGTGGGCAGGTTACTAGAATTTACTTTTTAATGGGGTGTTGGTCCTTTAAAACTTGTTAGGTAGAAGAGCAGTTCCAGAAGAGGGATTTTCTTTTTGAAATTCACTATTTATTAAGTCATGAAAATGAGAAGGAAGATTGTCATAAAAATAATCCAGTTAGTGATTCTTTGAGGTCATGAAACAGCAAATCCAGAAGATGTGCACAGCATATACAAAGGTGGGGTGTTATAGGAATTTCAGCTATCACTGTCACTCAACCTGCAACATCTGGAATGTGTCCTTAGTTGTTGGTATTTAGAAATGTTCTGATTTTCATCACTACATCTATGCTAGAAACTATTATTGCATCTGAAGCAAGCCACTGTCAAATCTTTCCATTTATAATACATTGATGTTATATTTACAGCATAATAATTTTATTGTTTTTTTTGTTTTACTTTATCATGTTTAACAATTTCCAAAAAATACCCCATCATCTCAAAGCCCTGTTTCCTAATATTGTTGAGTTTTGCATTACAGCTATACAGAATAAGGTCTTTCAACACAACAAGTCCAGCAGTCTGGTATGATGTTAAGAAAATGGCTGGGTTTTGAAAATATTTTTATATCACTAAGGACAAAAAAAATCCAGAGCTTCCAGGACATATGGGATAAAGAAAGTCTTGTCTTCAATCATTTTACCAATAAGAAGACAAAATAAAAGGGCTAGTACTGTTATCAGCCAACAGCAGGAGGATGAAAAATGGGGAGGGAATGATATTTGTAGAAAATGCTCAAACACCAAGTATACATTAACTGGTTATGAATAAACTTGTAAATTCAAAGATGTGTAATTGCTAATATCTGAAATGGCTTTCAGAGGACTGATAAATACAACCTGAGCATCTTGTGAGTGTAAAAATGTTATACAACTCTGTGAAGACAGAAGAGAGAAATCTGATAAATAAGAAGGGAGAACTGGCTTCGGTAGACATGGAGAAGGCTGAGGTAGTCAACAAGTTCTTTGCCTCAGTCTTCATTGTCTGTCAGGTTTCCCACACCTCTTGTGTTCCTGAACCTCTAGGCTGGGGTCGTGGGAGAAAATACCTCCTACTGTAAAAGCAAGATCAAGACCACGTGATGAGACGGAATATGAAGCAGGATTGGACTACATGATCTACAGAGGTCCACTCCAACTCCTAAAATTCTGAGGTAAATGCAAATTATTTATTTCTAGTAGGAATGCTTGTTTTTCAAGCAAGTTTAATTTCTTTAGTTCCTAGCTCTGAACACCCAAAAGATTCTACTTTACCAGTATTTTATTCAAAGTTTGTTTCACTATGCCCACAATCTCCTTGTTCTATAGAAATCTATGGGGCCAGACAATAGGCATCTCAGGGTCCTAAAGAAACTGGCAAAGCTGCTCTTCATCATATTCAAAAAGTCATGGCTGTCAGCTGAAGTCCCCAGTAACTGGAAAAAGAGATATATCACTCCTTTTTTGAGAAGAGTAGAAAAGAAAACCAAGGAAACTACAGGCTGCTGAGCCTGACATCTGTTTCTGAGACGATCCTCCTGGAAACTATATTAAGGCACAGGCAAGACAAGGAGGTGATCTCATGTAGCCAGCATGGCTTCACCAAGGGCAGATCAAGCCTGACCAATCTGGAGGTCTTCCATGATGGAACAATGGCATCAGTGCACAAAGGAAAAATAAGCTAGACTTGTGCAAGGCCTTTGATATGGTCACACACTATTTCCTTACCTCTAAATTGGAGAGAGACGGCTTTGAAGGGTGGACTGGTTGGTGGATAACGAATTGGTTAGATGGTCACAGCCAGAAGATTTTGGTCAAGGGGTCTATGTCCAGGGAGTGGCCAGTGATGAGTGGTGTCCCCCAGGGATCCATCTTGGGACCAGTGCTCTTCAACATCTTCATCAGTGACCTGGATAATCAGATTGAGTACACCCTCAGCAAGTTTGCAGATGACATTAAGATAAGTGGTGCAGTTGATACAGGAGAAAGAAGAGATACCATCCAGACAGACCTGGACGAGCTTGAGAAGTGGGCCCATGTTACCCTAATGAGGTTCAACAAGGCCAACTGTAAGGTGTTGCACTTATGTCATTGCAATCCGAAACATGCACAGGCTGAGAGAACCTGTTGAGCAGCACTGTGGAGAACTACGTGGATGAAAAGCTCTGAATTCACTTTCTGGATTTTGCTGGGCTAATATGATAGTGAATAAAATTGTTCAAGATATTGCTATGGTTCCTGTGCAAGTTGAAGAAAAGTTTCCTATAAAATGCTGACTTTCTTTAAAATTTTATTTGGTGAGTTATTCACTGTAATCATGCTCTAATCCATTACAAAGCTAATGAGTGGAAGTGTACCACATTCACTATTCTACTTGGTTCCCAGCAGAGATGCAGAATATACCTAGAGTCAACATGGATAGTCCTGTTACAGAATGTAAACATTAAATAAAGTGAAGACTTACTGTCTACACTACTGTACAACGATTTCTATTCATCCTCTAGCACCCCTTCAGAGCATAAGAGTTGCATCTGCGTCTGATTACATAACATTGTTCTGGCAGTTACACTTCAATAATCTTGTTGTAATAATGGATACTGAAGTCCTGTGTGAGAATGGAGAAACCAATATGAAGGGCTTTTTTTGTGTGTGTGCGTGTGTGTGTTGTTTACCCTCTTTTATTGTTATGTTCTACTCTCAGGGCTTAATGTCTATTTAGAGAGAGAATGAGTTAAGTAGCTCTGTATTCAGTTTATGCTCATGTAACAGTATCTAAACCTAAAATTCTTGTGTAAGTTAATAATGCATGTTTAGTCTCACTTCAATTCCAGATCAGCTGTGTGTGTCTGCTCATCTGTTGAGAAGTTAGTCTGGATGTGCATGATTGGTGGTAACTAACGTTAGTTTACCTGGCGCAGATTCATTTAAGCCAAATAAGTTGTCTTACACCTTACCATTGGGCTAAAGGCTGTCTCTATTCTTTGAACTACCTTGCATTTTCTAATAACTTAACTTGCATGAAGAAACTTGCACGGCCTGGCCATAGCCAACAGTAGATAATTTGGAAAATAAAATAATTCTCTTCCCTGTGAAAAGAAACCCAAAAAAGAACACCTTTGATCTGTCTTGCCCCAGGCTGCACCTACACCACTAAATGCATCTCTCTACTTGTAAAACCCAAGATTTTGAACAGCAGCAGCTGGATTTGCAGCACATGATACTTACTTCCTCGTACTCATGATTCAGAAGTATCAACGGATTTTTATTTGTCAAAGACAGGATACCTGGAGATGATCTTAGAGGTCTTTTCTAACATTAATGATTCTATGAAATCATAGCAATTCATGAAGTACTGTTGGTGATATTCTTCTCCCTCCTGGCAGAGACAGTGTGTGAAAAAGAGGAAGAATTTTACATTTCATACTGAAAATTAAATGCATCCTATGTTTTTCTGGTAAGCAGTTTTAAAGGTTTCTCCTTTCTTTTGTTTTGTATAGAATATTGATAAAGGTAGTGCTTGCACTCTGTTGCTGCAAGGCTTTATTTATTTACACTGCCATAAAGCTAGTCTTCTAACACTTGGAGTGTGTACTACAGTTTCTGCCAGTTCTAGAACACATATGCTAAAGTGGAAAGGTGAATTTCAGAAGAGTAAAAGTATATGCTAATTTGGTTGTGTGTTTTTTTTTTCTTGTTTAGAAGCTTAGCAGGATAACTCTGATCCAGCACTGGAAGAAGAAAAACAGGTGTTGCCTGGATGCAAAATAGCCATATGTTTGCTATGAATCACTGAAAAAACCTTTTAAGTTAGGAACTCTTTTTCCTCACATGCACATAAACACAGCAGGCTGAAAGCTAATTGCTCAGAGGCCTTACTATAGCTGGCTTATGCTAAAAACAACAGCCACAACAACAACAGCAACAAAACACTTAAAAAAAGACATACTTTATTTTTTTTGTGTGAGAGAATTCAAATTCATGATTTGTGCTTGCAGTCACTAGAGATGCTGGAGAACAGTGAAGGAGTAGTAATATCCAGTATTTTCTGAAGTAAGAATAAAGCTCTGTTTTCCTGTTTCACTAAGTGCTTTCTACTGCATGCAGGGGACACTGCCAATTTGTTTTATCAGTGTTCTCATTCTGCTTGGAACAGCTGAGGTACCTGCTTACTTATTGACAGACTCCTCTGGCACACTTTGATTTCTCCTCCAGCTGGTACGTGTGTGTGCAGGAGGCTGCCGGGCCATGGGGACCCAACATTTACCTGACTCACCTGGCACCTGCAGCTTGTGGCTTTATATCCCTGCTATCTGCCATAGGAACCACGCCTCTGACTTCCTTTTCTTGGCTGCTAATTCAGGTCAGGATTAGAAAAGTGTTGTGTCATCTGGGCACCACAAAGCTTCCAGTAACCTCTGAAGGTGAACTTGCCAGGAGTGAATAAAAGCCGAGCTAAATCTGGTAGCTTATATGTAAGAACACCTTGGTATATATTGCACCTAGGCTTTCTCCTTTATCAAATAGGAAAAAAACAGAAATAGAATTAATTATGAAAGTCAGATGAAGTTTGCTGTGTTGGCTTCTTCTTTCAGAGTCTCAGCAAACCTGTGGTGTGAAATACATCCTCACAGCCTGTACGAGTAAGTCAGGGCAAGCAGAGCACACCTTGCCTCCTGAGAGGACATGCTGCTGTGCAGCCATGGTTTTAGCTGCTGTTTTGACTTTTATCTAATATTGTACCATAATAACCATTGTAAATACTAACTGAAATGCTTTTTTTTTTCCTTTTGCCCTCACCCATAGAAATCAGATTTGAGAAATCTGTCAGCAATGATATGCAATTTTATTTCTGTTGATTCAGAATCCAGGCAAAACTGAAGTGGCCATTATTTTAAGTGATTCAGTGCTGATATACCATTCTACCCCTTATTTCCTACACACTGATTGTAAATTTCCAGTATGTCTCTGAAAGTATACTGACTTCTTTTTTCTTCTTTGTTCCTTTCTCCATCCGTCAACGACATAAATGACTTTTCTGTAACAGCCACTTTCCTCTGAAGCTGTAATGTCTTCTGACATGACACACACTGCCTCAAAGACTGGAAGTGGTAAAGAGCTAAACACTCAGATTAGGCTTTTGCATCAGAGTTAATAATAAAAATAGTCTGAGGAAGAGAAGGAAAAAAAGCAGAAGCTTAGTGTGGGAGGAAGCATCATTTAGAGGCAGTTGTAGAAACTGGAATTTAAAATCAGATACAATTTCTGTGAAACAGCATCACAATCAGCCAAGTGGCTGATCTAAAATTTAAAAAAATGTAAACATTTTTCCTTCTCTTTCTCTGTTGTTGACATATCTAATAATCTTTTCTCTTTTGAAGGATGTTTAATGTTTTTTTTTTTTAAATACTGGTTGTTTCTTGTTGTTATTTTAGCGTGCCTAGAATTTTATTACCCACCTTTGAAAAAACAGCTTTGAGGAAGATGTCTCTGCCCTGATTTGTTAGGTCTCCTTCAGATATGTTTATCACAGTACTATGACAGGAGTATGGGCCTGCTTTCCATCTCCTTCACTTCCCCATGTTCTTGGCCTCATAAAGACCTGGCCACCTCTGCTTGAACCTGGTGTAGTTTTACTTGGCTGAGTCATTCCCTGCATTTGACATTTCCGCAGTCCCACAGGGCTTTAACCCTTCTTTTTTCTACAGTTACCACCTTTGCAGAGAATAGCAGCCACCAGGCTGGGTTCACCACAGGCAAGTTGCTGCACTTTTCCAAAGTGAAATAAAATCAACATTTGGATCTCGAGTTGCTTATTGTGTGATGATTCCCCTGCCCCCACTTTGCATAAAACATAAATAATGGGACATTGACTCAGGCTGTGTGTCTTAATATCTAAGTTTGTCAGTTATCCAAATGCAATCTACTGCGAATGCTGCTGACTCCCATAGTGCATTAAAGTGTATGTAAATAACAACATTCTCTGGGCCTTATTAAATCAAAATAATTTATTAATCCTGGGTGGGAGGGGAAGAGGAGCAAAGTAAAGTGAGAATTAAGCAGAGATAGAGTATGGGACTAGAAAGATTTTTTAAATGGCAGTTATCAGATTCAGCTGCTGCAATGTCTGGGTACTGCATTACCAGAACATAGCAGACAAGAGCAAGAAATTGCACGTGCATATTCCTGTGGCTGTTGAAAATAACAAACTTCTGGATCTGTATTGCATCATTTAGGGGACATGATTTCTGGCTGTAGCTATACATTTTGAGTGCTTTAGCAGAGAATGCTTGTGCCTGTGACAACCCCCTTTTGCTGTCACTATTATCCAAGAAATTCTATTATCTGCCAAGCCTGATACTATTTAATGACCTGTCACTGGCTAACATTAAGCATTGAAATTGTGGGCATTGATTTAGATTGTTCTGTATTTTTTAATTTTTTTTTTTTACATTGTGTAAATGCATACTCGTTATCCTTTAATGAGTCAGGTTATTTAAATTTCAGATCAGACTGGGGATGTTGTGAGTGTGATACTTCTATATTCCTCTGCCATCTGTCACTGAGGAGCTCCTTAAAGCTGCAGCCTTGGTTAGAAGAACAGCTTAGTCACATAATCTCTGTCCCCATTTCTAAGCAAAGATCAGTGACAGGTTATGCTTCCTTTTCCTTTTTTTCTCTTTCTTTTTCCTTCATTTTTTTCTTTTTTTTTCCTTCATTTTTTTCTTTTTTTTCCTTTCTTTCCTTCTTCTTTTTCTCCCTTCTTCCTTTTTTTCCAAGTGAAACGTTCACAGTAACTGTGCAGGCACTAAGGCTAGGTGGGATATTCAAAGACAATTGTATTGGTATTAAAGACATTATGTGTATCTAAGTAGCTCAGGCCAGAGCTACTTAGATACTGCATATTGCAGGAACTCACATCTTGAGGTAGTAATTAATGCAAATCTCTGGTGCTGAAACAAGGCAAGTAACTAATTTTAAATTCCACTCTGACAGGAAAAGGAGGCATTGTCTGATCTTATGATTTTTCTTCCTTTTGATGCCACTGAGTGAGATCAGACAACCAAAGCTAAAGGAGAGGTGCTGCTCACTCACTTCTGAAGTAAAACAGGACTAACCAAAGCAGAGAGACCAAAGATGGGCTGAGAAAGATCAGCCTTACATTTCCCATGTGGAATTTGTATAATAACCTACAGAGATAACCTGAAGAGCTGGGGATTGTTAGCTGAGCAGTTTTCGCTGTGATGCTGATTTTGTTCCAAATCAATGACACTTTATCAAAGCTAACTGGTTTGTGTTCATGCTATTCTTTGTTCCAGCTAACAGACTGTCCCCTGGGCTCTTGCTCAGGTGGACCATGGTGGGCTGCAGACCTTATCTGGGTGGAAGAGCAGACAGACTGGAAGCCTGAAACCAAAAGGGAGGATCCTTTGGGAGCTCCTGAAAGCATCAGAAGCAGAAAACATGGATGCTGACAGCAAATGAGTGCTCATTCCAGTGCTGGAAGAGCACTGGCTTTGTCAAAAAGGAGAAGGGATAGGTCTGTAAAAAGAAGGTTCCCTTTTTGCCAACCCCCAGCCTCACCCTGAGAGTACAGCAAGATATTTTTTTAGCTTTCTGAAAGCAGATGTAACTTTGTTCATCTGAATACTTGGCAAGTGTTATCTTGCCAAGTAGTGCTCCTGCACAGCAAGAGGGCCCGTGGCACAGCTGATAAGGCACCAGGCTTGGGATACATAATCCCATATGTTCTGCAGTGATCATCAGCATTTTCTTTTTCTTTCTCTCACATAGTATGTAAGCTCTACCGAAGACTGTTGTATGGAGGAACCTGGTTGTTCTTCAGACCCTTAATTTCATAAAAAGAAAAGTGGTATCTCTCTAGTTTTACTTAATTCATCTAGGTCTCACCTGGGTCAGCACTGTTTGAGAGCAGAAAAAGAAAAGTCATATTCTAGATCCCTCACCTTTCTTTTTTTTTTGAATGTCAGTTATCTTCATAATTTATCTGTAAAAGCAACTGGTTTATTATATTTGGTTTTCTTTCTATAAAGGTTCTACTGTTGATTTTATTGAATATATCTCTTATTAGTTTATTACATAGTTTGAATGAATGTTGGTGTGATACTTAAACAGCATTGTGGAACCAGTGAGGACAAAGGCAATCAGTCTGCCAATTGCTACACTTGCAATCTGATCTGCATCACTGACATGAAATGAAGATCAGGTGTAAACTCATAATCTTACTCTTTCATGCAAATACGCAAAATGAGTGCTGCTTTCTATTCTGCCACCTCACTCATGTCTCAGTAACATTAGAATCTTTTTTGTCTTTACATTTCTAATTGGCTTAATGTTCCTGTGACTTGTTGAAATTATGTCCTTGTCATACAAGTGTTGTTAACACTTTCCCTGTGAAATAGGTCCTTAATTGCTAAAAGAAAACACTTTTATATGTTTCTGAATCTTTGGCTTCTTTCATTCTTTGCAGCATTTTCTTCTCTTCAGAATGAATTCAGTAAACAACAGTGACATCTTCCAATCAGAAATGTTTTCTGCTAGACAAGTAGGATTTCAGTGCTGTAATTCCGTGTATGTTACTAAACAAAGATATGATTCAGTACTGGTACTGAAAAATAACAAATGACTTTTTTCACCTCTGTTCAATTTCAAAATGCAGTCTCTAGCACATAATCTTTTCTGTCGGTGAAATTGAGGTTCTTGAACTTACCTGATGAAAAATGTGCTACATTATAGTCTCGCACAGAGAATGTGACAAAGCATATGTAACAAAATATTTTTCAAGTGTTAGACTGCATAAACACTGAGAAAATTAAATCACTGAAAAAAAAGAATACTTTTTTTCTTTTTTCTTTTTTTTAGAAAAAGCCTTTCCTAATTCAACATCTGACTTTCCAGTGGGATGGAAAAAAATGATAATCCTTTTTCTCTATGCCTTTTTTCTCTATGCCTTTTTTAACTGTAGTTAACATAATATTGTTGCTACCTGAATTTCTCTAAGTTGATAAGTCTGTAAATTTGGTTTCAGTTTGGATATTAGGAAAATATTCTTCTCAGAAAGGGTGATGGGGTATTGGAACAGGCTGCCCAGGGAGGTGGTAGAGTCATTGTCTCTGGATGTGTTCAAGGAAAGTGTAGATGTGGCACTGAGGGACATGGTTAGTTGTATATTGGTGATGGGTTGATGGCTGGACTAGATGATCTTGGTGATCTTTTCCAACCTTAATGATTCTATGATTCTATAGGTTCTGAGCATAGAATGCATAATATATAATTGGATATAATTATTTCTAAAATATTTCTTCTTTTTTGTAATTTAACTTGACACAGAAGCCCTTCTGTTCCTTGAGCAGGACCTTGAGTTGCCTGGCTTAATGAGGAGGATAGACTGTTGTCACTATACACAGTGATAAGAGGATAGTAGGAATCCCTGGAGAATTGATTACAAGATTGTAAAGAATATGAAGAATATGGAAAAAATATCTGATGGAAGATGATGGAAACCCTTGGAACAGAGGGTAAAGGCAAAATATGCATATGCCTAGCGTGTTTTATAGTAGATTGAGAAAGAAGTGAGAGATGACTGAAAACTTGCAGTTCTGGGGTGCATATTGCCTGCTAGTTCCCCTGGGTATTGTGAAATTGCAGATTTTAAATGGCTCATAAAAGTGATGTTGCTTCCAGTTCTAGCAGCTGTGGGAAACACCTGGGAATCTGCCTTTCTAATGTGAAAGGCAGCCAACAGAACTACCCAGCAGCTCGCCTACCTTGCTGCAATCCAAAGGTATTTGGGTCAGTGTTTCACAGGGGTTGTTCTTACAGCTTAAAGAGCCTTAAAGAAACAACATGGTTGCTCACACAAATGGTTATGGAGCAGGGATATATGTAGATCGACCAGGTCTGCACCAGATCCTTGACAAAACAAGACCTGGCAGTCTGCTGCTCAAAAAGCCATGACACCTCACTATGCCATACAGCAGTGTTTTCCTCCCTGCCTGTATCACTAATGCACAGTCTGCAAAATTTCTGCAGCCCAAAGCACTCCATGCATTTCTCAGCAATGCAGGTATTTTTACATGAATATTATGAAAGCATTTTCCAAATTTCTCTTTAAATCTTCCAGTACCTCTGGAGGAAGGTGTGTTATCCATTTTAAAGGACAGGCAAATGGAGGTACTGGAAGAATGAATGTCCTTCCTTGTCACTATAGAGGGAAGGGTCGATATCTAAATGGATCTTAATAGGTATGAGAAAACCTCACCAAGTTCAACAAGGCTAAGTGCAAGGTCCTGCACATGGGTCAGAGCAATTCCAAGCATAAATATAGGGTGGTGGTTGAATGGAGAGGAGCCCTGAAAAGAAAGACTTGAAGATGTTGGTGTGTGAAAAACTCAAAATGAGTCAGCAGCATGTGCATGCAGCTGAGAAGAAGCCCATCTTGGGCTGCATCTGAAGAGGCGTGGCCAGCAGGGCAAGGGAGGTGATTGCCCCCCTTTCCTCTGCTCTTGTGAGTACTGCATCCAGGTGTGGGTGCCCCCAGCACGACAAAGTTGTGGAGCTGTTGGAGCTGGTCCAGAGGAGGGCCATGAGGATTATTGGAGGGCTGGAACATCTCTCCTATGAAGAAAAGTTGAGGAAATTGGGCTTGTTCAGTCTGGAGAAGAGAAGGTTCTGGGGTGACCACATTGAAGTGTACTGGAAAGCTGGAGAGGGACACTTTACCAGACAGTACAGTGACGGGACAAGTGTTAGCTTTAAACTAAAAGAATAGAGATTTAGATTAGGTATTAGGAAGAAATTTTTCAAACTAAGCGGACATCTACATTAGAAAAATCATGCTTTAAATGTTCCTGTATATTCACTGACATTAATAGGAGCTATGGGTGAGCACTTCCTGAAGTTCAGAGGCAAGAATGAATTAGATCACTTTTAAAAAGATTCCAAGCAGTGTATTTGATTCCTCTGGAATTTTTTATCTTCTATTTTGAAAATACCACCCCCCCACCCAACAGGAATAATATTACAAAGGTTGTAATATGACCATAATGTTTTGATTTTGATGAAGGTTTTTCTAAAAAATTGTGGAAAATTTTTTTATTCCTGACAAGTTTAAACTGAAAACAGACTGAAAATATGTCATTTTCTCTGAAATAGAATTTCTGAAGTTTGAAGAGATTTTCTTAGTAAACAATTCAATGAGTCAGAAATCTGTCCTGAGGTAAAGCAATCATACAGGTAGGTGTGATAGAAGGTATCCTTTTATGAAAATTCAACCTAGGTAGATATTAAGACATTTTTATTATCAGTGCAATATCTTTGATTGGAAATTCCAGATTGTTGACAGATTGACAAAACCAGATGAACTGTACTGTACAAGCAGTGAGATCATCTTATCTGTCTTGCATGGTTCTTCAAGAGCACATATCTTCAACAGAAGTACAGTGATCCTCTTCTGCTAGCTCAGTGGAAATGAGAGTGAAATAGAGGCAATGAATGCACAGACAAGAAAGTATAGGAAAAGGGGAGCAATAAGCCAGGCTAGGGGAAGCAGGACATTTTCACACCTGAAAGCACTAATTCCATCATCCCACTGAAACAGGTCTTGAGTTAGATTTTGCATATTAATTAAATCAGTTTGTTATTAAGGAGCTCTTTAAAGAGAGGAAGGACTTATGGCTATGTTTATGTTGTCTTCTCACCATGGGTAGTATGTGGGGTTAAAAGCCCAGACTCACCTTGCCCCATGGCACAGTCCAAGCTGC
Organism: Numida meleagris; assembly: GCF_002078875.1. Taxonomy (NCBI): domain Eukaryota; kingdom Metazoa; phylum Chordata; class Aves; order Galliformes; family Numididae; genus Numida; species Numida meleagris. Next base: position 14,491,440 of record NC_034438.1, read on the forward strand.
TCCCCAGCAGCACTCCTGCGCTGCCTTGTGGCCTAGCTTTGTCCTTTTCCCTGTGCCTGGGAGCCCCAAGGCTGCTCTGCTTTTTGGCTGCTTTGTAGCTATTTTGCTCTGCTTCCCTGTACTTCCCTGTCATTTTATATTTTTATTTCTCTCTACTTCATCATTCATTGGTTGGTCTGGGTGATCTTGTAGGTCTTTTCCAACCTAGCTAATTCTAAGATTCTATGATCTGCAGGTAAAATTTAGTTCTCTGTGCTGGTGTTTGCTTACTTATTTATTAATTTGCTTATTTTTCCACACTTGAATTGTTAAGTGTCTAATTAGAAACAAAAACATAACAGCTAGAAAGAATTTTTAATGAGGAGTTAACAGCTCCTTGAAAATTAATGGTAGGGAGGCTGCTTGTATCTACACTGAGAATTTGCACTTAGAGGCACATCACACTGCCCTCCTCTGCTCCTGTCCCCTTTGACCTCTTGTGTCTGAGGTGTCTCAGCCATCTGCTCTTTCATGAGAAAAAAAAAATTGGGAAAAAAGCTTCATTTGTATTAGAAAAATGTAGCGAGGACAAGAAACAGTAGTGTGGGAAAAAAAAAAAAAAAAGCAGAAGACAGGAAGCTAAAACTGTGCATCAGAAAGGGACTGTCTTATTAATATATTTTGTATTACCTGGGTTCACTGTGCTCGGGCCTGGATTCACTATATATATTGCCCTCTGCAATGGTGTTGTATGTGGATGATTCCTGGAACACTGATAATCTACTTGCATTGTTCCCTAGGGCAGTGGACACAGCTCCAAGCTGCTGAAGTTCAAGAAGCATCTGAACAACACTCCTGGTCATGTGGTCTGATTTTTGGGTGGTCATGTGTGGAGCAAGGAGTTGGACTCGATTATCCTAATGGGTCCCTTCCAAATCAGAATATTCTATGGTTCTATTCTATGACTCCATGATTCTTTCTTCTTTACATACCACCAGCTTCTGGAGGTGGAGTGCTTGTTTATACCTCAATTATTCAAATTTCTTTCATGATCTTCTCCCCCTTGAGTAAAGCCAATTCATGCTTTCCTCAAGAAAAGATGTCAGCTTAGTCAGGCAGTAGTTTCTAAAGACACCTAAGTGATTTAGGAACCCAGTTTATTTGAAACGTAAAGTGCATATCCAAATCTGTTTGGCTTTGAAAAGTCACAGCAGGAGTCTGCTTAGAGGTAGAAAGCAAGAGACTGATAAAGCAACCTTGGCCACAGCACTGAAAAATGACTCAGTGCAGTAATTTAACTTACAGCCTCAATTGCATGTAACGGTATTTATTCATTACTTGTCCCAAACTCTTATTTTCTTCCCTCCACTTGCATATCAGGGACAGATTTGTTTCAGACCTAGTGGAGAGAATATTTCTTTCAAGGACATTCTTGAAGAGTTTGCAAGAGGCTGATCAAAATTTGCAAAACTGAATTAAAAAAAGAAAAATGATGTACTGTAATATGGAAAATAATAATGACAAACTTTTCTCAAGTAAGAAACCAAACAGAAAATAAGACATGGAATCATAGAATGGCTTTGGTTGGAATGGACAGTAAAGATCACCCAGTTCCAACCCCCTTGCTGAGGGTAGAGCCACCTACTATATCAGGCTGCCCAGGACCATGTCCAACCTGGCCTTGAACACCTCCAGGGATGGGGCATCCACATCTCTGGGCAGCCTGTGCCAGTACCTCATCAATCTATGAGAAAAGAATTTCCCCCTAACATCTACTCTAAATTTACTTGCTTTTAGCTTAAAACCATACCCCCTTGTCCTATCACTGTCAGACCATATTAAAAAGTCTGCCTTCATATTGTTTATAAGCTCTATAGTGGAAGGCTGCAGTAAAGTGTCCCTGAAGTCTTCTCCAGAATGAACAGGCTCAGCTCCCTTAAACTGTCTTTATAAGGGAGGTGCTCCAGCTCTCTGAGCATCTTCGTGGCCTCCTCTAGACCCATTACAACAACTCCACGTCCTTCTTGTGCTGGGGGCTCCAGGACTGGATGAAGTAGTCCAGATGAGGCCTCACAAAGGCAGAGCACAGATGGACAATCCCCTCCCTCTCCCTGCTGGCCATCCCTCTCTTGATGCAGCCTGGGATGCAGTTGGCCTTCCAGTCTGCAAGCACACGCTGCTGGCTCATGTTAACTTTTTGTCCATCAGCATCCCCAAGTCCTTCTCCGTAGGGCAGCTCTCAATGAGTTCTCCTCCCAGTCTGTACATGTCTGGGATTGCCCTGACTCAAATGCAACACTTTTCCCTTGACCTTGTTGAACCTCATCCTAATGCAACCATTTACTCAGATAATTATTTTATTCACTGGGAGATTTTCAACACTTGAAACCAACCTGTTCTTAAGCACAGTATTTGACAACCAACCATCTTTGCCATGAGTGAAAAGGGTGATATTATACATTTTTTAGCTATCTAATTCATATGACTCTCGTATCTTCTCAGTGCAAAATGCTGGGCAATGTGGAGACAGCTAAGCTAGTCTCAAATGCACTACTTTTGCTCTTAGACAGGATGTAGCTGGAGATCCATGCAGGTGCATTTGTTCTAGTTTTCAGTTTTCAATCATCTGCAATGCAGACATGCTTTATGAATCATAGAACAAAATGTCCTACTTCCTCACTTGCAGTTTATTTCATCAGAGAAAAACTTTACAAATATTCTGTGAACAGTGTTCATGCAATTTGTTATCAAATTTCTAGCACTGTACTGAACACCTTCTTTCACAAAACCAAAGTTCAAAAGAATGAGTTTTAAAAAATAAAGTGATGCCAATCTGTATGTTAAATAAATGAGGGCTGCTCCGAAAGTAATTCCCCCTATTTAATTATATTGGCCCAAAATGTCACAGGTGGATATTGGTGGTATGGCAGTAGAGCTTGAACCTTGCCACCAATATTCTGATATATCTTCTTGCCGTGTGACAGATGGCAGCAGAGGAGCAGTCTGACAGAGTGGCATCTGGCATGGAAGTGCATATGAAGCAAAGGTGTGTCACTGAATTCCTCCATGTGGAAAAAATGGCACCCATTGAAACTTAACCCTTGCTGAATGTTTATGCAGACCAAATAGTGGATGTGAGCACAGTGAGGTGGTGGGTAGTGTGTTTCAGCAGTGACAATAGCGACAGAGGGTCACCTCCACTAGTGCAGATTTTTATGAGTGCGGCATCAGATTCTTGTTCACGGCAGGTGAAAATGTATAGCTAATGGTGGTGACTGTTGAAAAACAGAGAATTACTTCTATCACAGTGTTATTGTGCTCTTTGTATCTGTTGTAGTTTCCATGGAAATAAATACTTTTCAGGCAAGCTTTGTACAATATATTTTGCATGTAGACGAATGCCACTCAGAATGGAAATGTACTGACATAATCTTCTCATCCTGTAGTCCATTTTTTTAATGTCTATCTCAGTTTTAAAAGCATTTGTGTAACGATTTCAGAAAAACATTAAACAGTCTATCATCCTTCCACTTAAAATTTTCTTGTAGGCTGTACATTTTTGTTAGACTCAGTTGTGTAGGAGGCTGTAAATTTCATATGGGTGCATTTGATTTAATTAGTTGTCTTGATGTAGGTGCTTGTGTCTGCTCTGAATGTCAGATCACAGCATCACCTGATGTAGTCTTTATTCCTTCCAAATAAGTACTTGATTTTTCAGTATCTGAGGTAAAGAGTTCTGTCTGCATTGTCAATTCCTAAATGGATATCTGAAAGCCAAATTCAAACTGTTGGAGAAAAGTATGAAAAGAAATTCTGATTTGCACACTACGGTTGGAGTGTCTTAATTTAATTATGCATTCGGTAACTTTGTGCTCTTTGTAATCTACCTCAGAGTAAAAAGGAAAAGGCCCTTTACTGCAGCTCCAAGCAGTTAGCCCTGTAAAATATGTTTTGTTTATTTATTTCCTTTTTCTTTTTTTTTTATTTCCCAAGACCTCGTGAAAATTTATTTAGCTGTATCACAGAATCATAGGATGGTTTGTGTTGGAAGGGACCTTAAAAGACCATCCAATTGCAACCCCCTGCCATGGGCAAGCTTGACACCCACCAGATCATGCTGCCCTGAGCCCTGTCCTGGCCTTGAGCACCTCCAGAAATGGGGTACCCACATCTTCTCTGGGCAGCCTGTGCCTGTGCCTTACCACACTCTGAGTAAAAAATTTCCTTCAAATATCTCATCTAAATCTATCTTCTTTTAGTTTAAAACCATTCCTCCTTATCCTTTCATCATAAGACCATGTAAGACATTGGTCTCCCTTCTGTTTATAAGCTCCATTTAAGTGCTGGAAATCCACAATGAGGTGTCCCTGGAACCTTCTCTTCTCCAGACTGAACTAGCTCAGTTCCCACAGCCTGTCTTCATAGGAGATGCACTCCACAACTGTGATTATCCTTGAGGCCTCCTGTGGACTTGCACCAACAGCTCCACATCTTTCTTGTGTTGAGGCCCCAGGCCTGGACACAGTATTCCTGATGGGCCCTCAGAATATCAGAGCAGAGTGGGACAATTACCTCCCCGTCCTGCTGGCCATACCTCTTTTGATGCAGCTCAGGATACTATTGGTCTTCTGGGGTGCAAACTCACACTGCTGGCTCATATCCAGCTTTTCACCCACCAGAGCACCCAAGTCCTTCTCTGCAGGGCTACTCTCAATCAGTTGTTCTTCCAGTCTTATACACATGTGGGATTGCACTAATGCCGCGGATTTTCCAGGGATTTAGAGCCGAACGCTACACGCTGTGGGAAGCATGACAATCTCAATATGAGTATGCAAGCTTCAACTTTAATGGAGTACTTCACAACATATATAGAAACTGAGTTACACCTGTCAAACTGCCATTGGTGGGGCTACCCCAGCCCCATCCTTTGATTGGTGATTACAACTTGTTGAACAAACAAAGCCAAACAGCAACCGCCCCCCTGCGCCCAACAGTTAACTTCCTGATACTTCTGTCTTTGGACTCCACCCCACCCAAGGACCCCTTGGCCCTGCTGAGTGTCCACCCAGAACTACTCCATACACGCACTCTGCAGTACTTCCTGCTTGTACAGTCGCTCAAGTCATCCATGGCCACCCTGATCCTGCAACACACTAACATAACTGCAACACCTTGCACTTGGCCTTGTTGAACCTCATTAAGTTAACATGGGCCCACTTTTCAAGCCTGTCCAGGTCCCTCTGAATGGCATCCCTTTCCTTCTGTTGTATCAACTGCACCACACAGCTTGGCGTCATCTGTGAACTTGCTGAGGGTGCACTTGATTCCATCGTTTATGTGAACATGAAGATGAAGATGCTGAAGAGTACTGGTCCCAAGATGGATCTCTGGGGGACACCCCTCATCACTGGCCTCCCTCTGGACTTAGAGCCATTGACCACAACTCTCTGGCTGCTACCATCCAAGAAATTCCTTTTTCACGGAAGAGTCCACGCTTTCGAAACCATATACTTCCAACTTAAAATATAAGAGTTTGATGCAGGACCATATCAAAGGCCTTGTATAAGTCCAGGTAGGTGACATCATTTGCCTTTCCTTTGTTCACTGATGCCATCACTCCATCACAGGAGACCACCAGATTGGTCAGGCAGTCTGCCCTTGGTGAAGCTGTGCTGGCTGTCTTGGACCACCTCCTTGTCTTGCATGTGCCTTAACGCGTCTTCCAGGAGGATCTGTTCTGTGATCTTCCCAGGCAAAGATGTGAGGTCCTCCGGCCTGTAGTTTCCAATATCTTTTTCTTCCTTAGAAGTGGGAGTTATTTTTCCCTTAATTGAGTTACTGGAGTCTACATCTGAAAGTCACAAGTTTTCAAATATGCTGTAGAGTGGCTTGCCTACTACATTAGCCAGCTGTAGCCCTGGTCTTCTGCATTTTTCACTGCTCAGAAAGACTCAGAAAGAAGAATAAATCTTACAGATATTTAAAGTACTTTTTGAGAGTTTTAAAAAGTGATCAGATCCTGTTTTACTGTTACCAGATACTTAGTAAATCAGGTTATTTAAAGACATTTGGCCCCTTTAAAATGTACTCAACTATATGGGTTTCTGTATGCATTGCCATGGTATCAAGCACAACTTTCTATACAGCTTACATAATTGGAAAATGGAAGGACTGAATACAACACTGTCCTTGCTGTGCATGTATGATCTAATCATTCATGAAGCAAATCAAACAAGGCAGGGATGTGCTGGATTTCCTCCAGAGCAGACTGAACAACACAGGCTGTTCCAGAGCTGCCTGGTGTGCTAGCTCTGCTTGGGTGCCCTGGGAGTCCTGGCTTTGCAGTGCAGAGAACTTCTTATGGGCTGCAGTGAGCTTCTCCCCAAGATCCTTAATCTAATGATCAAGGAAAAGATACTTCTCAGTTCTTAATTTTCTTAATTTTATTTCCCCTTTGCTCTAACAGTAGATTTATTTGCTCTGTGCAGGGTAGGTAAGAAGTTCAGCTCAGGGTCTCTCTGATTGGGGTAGAGATCAAAAAATTTTAGAGCTATTATGGAAAAAAAAAATTGTATAGTTAGTGTGTCAAAGAAAGTATGATGTGATATATTTATACAGCTATATGGTTTTTCTTCATTAGCCAAATGTTTAACTTTTCTCTCTTAATAAATAATAAATACATATTTAGAGAGAGCCTAGAAATGGTAAGTACCGCACTACACAGACCTTTGAAAATAATCCCTGTAATAAATGAATATAATTTCCCTGGCTTTGCAGTTATTTATATCTCATTTAGAAAGTTAATACTCTTTAAGTTTAGGTATGAGCCACAAGTCTTCATCTGCTGATTTCTTTTTACTTTGCCTTCTCTTCTTGAACTAATGCTACCTACTCTTTGCCATCAGTGTATCTGTGACTGTCCTAACAGCAGTGTCTGAGGGGGGATTTCTAGATGATTATCTACAAAAATAAGATCTGTGCATTCTCAGTGTTCAGACTTTGGCATCATTAGAGATAAGCAAGCTCAACAGTGTTGAAATGTTGAAATGAAGCTCTGCAAAGGTGCAGATCTGAGTGATTTACAAACCTTACAGCAATATTAGACAAAATGGGTATTTTCCTGCAGTCAGTAAGCAAACGACTCTCCCTTGCATGTCTGCTACATTTAGTGTTTATTATTTACATTTCAGTATTTACATTAATGTTTAATGTATGCTTCTGATCCAGATGAAGATGTAAATTTTATGTAGCTTTTTGTTGCTAGTGCATTTTGTCTATAGCAAACTGTTGGGTTTTGTAGATTAACTGAGGCTAAGACTGTGGGGTCTACAGCCAGCAACAGCTGTGGTCTCTTTTTTAACACTGACACGCAGAATTTTCTCGAACAGGTTTGTATCTCTGCAAATAAGTACTACAAGACAAAAAAGTACCTATTCCATGTTTAATCAAGTTGTTTGTCCTAATAACTTAGTCTTGAAGTTTATTCTTATGTAAGGAGTTGGATGAGGTGCCCTGGATGCAGAACAAGGACACCCTCACTTGAGCTAAGCAGTATTGCTGTCTATGCCAGACCTCCCTCCCTTGCCAAGCTAGCTGCACAGCAGGTGTTCCTGTGTGTCTCCCAGGAAATGGGTTGCTGGGACCCCTCAGCAATGCCCACCTGCCCCACGCAGCGACTTGTGCTGCTCTGCTCTGCCCGCCACTGGAGTGGGAAGGTCCATGTGGTGTGGCAGAGGCTACCCAAAGAAGTGCTTACAGAGCTGCACAGAGCTGTCCCAGACAAGGCCTGTCAAGATGGACTTAGGCACAACTGACTCTTCCTTCCTGAGCCTGTGGCTGAATTTTTCAGCATTTTCTATTTGGGGTCTTATCTCACTCAAAGACCTTATTATTGTCTTGATTTTTTCTCCTTATATAACACTACAAATATGAAAAAGGCTGCTGCTTTGGGATGGAAAACAATTTGTTTATGGATGCTATTTATCACACGCAGGAATACGGAAGCAGAGTGACTCTTCTCTACAGCATGCCAGTGAAGCATAGTTTTCAGTTTAACTGGATTAAGGCAAATTACATTTCACACAAATGCAGAAATATTCCCTGGGTCGCAAATGATTACACTTGCTATGCAGAACTTTTAAACCTCTGGTTCACTACATGAATAAACTTAATATTTGAGTGGAACTGTTTTACTTGTTTGCTTATTTCTTTTACAGTCAATAAATAAGTTCTGATTCTGGAATGAATGAATAATACAGTACCAGCAGAAATTCTGTGTAGACAAACACGAACTAGTAGATTTAAGGAAAACACCTTAATTTGACATTAAAAAATGACAGAAACTGAGTGAATAGTAATATTCAGGAATTATATTTTGTGATCACAGGAGCTCTGCAGGAGCATGAACTCATTACCCAATAAATCCTAACTCCCTGCACTCCCAAAATTTGATAGAAATAAGAAGGCCAGAAAATAATACAGAAAATATAATTTTACCAGTGTTTAAATCAACGGTATGTATGAATCTTGAACACCGCATACAATTCTGATGGTGCAAACTCCAAAGGATGTGGTACAGTTGGAAAAGATTTTGAGAACAGCAGTAAGAATTAGCAAGTTATGGACTGGTGTATGTACATGGAGAGCAGGCAAGGGCATTTTTGGAAAGGTGAAAAATAGAAGTCTGTAGAGTCATAAGCAGCGAGGAGAAGGTGATCAAGTAACTGCATACTGATTACTGGCCTAAGCTTACCTATGTTTGGGTTTAGTACAACTGCCATTCTGGAGGAGTGGTAGGCCCTAAAAGTGACAGAAGTCACATTTTGTGAAAAAAATTTCTGTTTAAATACACCAGTGAATCCAAGCTAGGGTCTAAGACAGAAGCAGTTTGGAAATTATGTTGCAATTTGAATGAAATTTAATTTTAGCTAAGGCTCTTCTTAAAAGAGCCTGCTGCAAAATCCTTCACAACCAGCAAATTGCTTTATTGGGACTTCAAAATAAACATTACTTTCAGTTTCTTTATATTCTTTGTGAGTGAAATATTGACCTCTCAGCTAATGAAAATTTGCCATACACTTTGGCAGCACAAGGATTTTCGCCCTGGGTTCTTTCACATTATGTTGTGAGGAGTAACCCCTGGCTGTCGAACATTCCATCTCCTGCACTACCCTGGGTAATACGTAATCAATCAGCATGCTCAGATATTTCATATTCTGTCTCTGAGATGCCCAGTGGTGAGGGGGAAAGGGTAAAAGAGAAATGGGAAGCTCAGGAGCAGCTATTTTTCATTTATATGCTAAAGTGAATGAAAAAGTATGTAAGTAACTACCAAACTCCTAATACGAGGAGTCAAAGATGTTACGTCCATCTGAAAATGTAAGGATAGGCATTTTAAAATTTTGCTTAAAGCTTGGAATCATGTTTAACCATTCAGGACTTGTCTCAAAAACCTTATTGCTGTAGAAGTATTCAGGAGTAACAGCTTCTGCTTGCAGCAGATGCTGATTATGAAGCGGGTTATGCTTCAAAATATTTTTTAAAAACACAGAAATAGCCCTATGTTTTCACCAGCAACATGCTTTCTTTTTTCTTTTTCTTTTGTTTCTTTTTTCTTTTTTTTTTGCTTGTTTGATTGGTTTTAGTTTTGTTTTTGGTTTTGTTGTTGTTTTTTTTTTTTTTTTTTTTTTTTTTTTTTTTTTTACTTTGCTTTTCCTATCACAGCTGATTTTGCTGCCTATTGCTAAATCAGTCTGAAAGGACAGGAGACAGTGGTCAGAACTTACCACTGTACTGATGCTAGTACTGCACTGGTTGCAGTTAATTGCAGCCAAGATATGACACCACAAGCTGAGACATGGCTAATAATAAACTGGACCTAATTTTTGTGAATGCCCCAGCTGACCCTTAGGACTGCTATACATCAATATGTTTTTTTCACCCATCTTATCTGTGGTATCTTACCCTAGGAGATACAGAACTCCTTCATTTCCTCCCTTCTGTTCTTTTGTTGTTGTTTTTTAATCAGCTACAATCCCCCAAGACATTTTTTCCCCATACCAGAAATATGCAGCTTCTTAGTGCTAAATTAGCCACAAGAGAAAGACTTCTGCCCAGAGTAGAAGTAATAAATTAATAAAAATGAGCTAATTAAATTTTATATGAGGGTAACAGAGTTCAGGGAATTTCCATTTTTTTTATTATGTTTATTATTTGCATTCAATTTCTCATGTATTTAATTTTCTGCCCCATGAAAAGAGGACAGTGAAGAGGAATTAACGAAGTTTCCACATTTCTTTCAAGTTTTTGAGAGTGCTTTTTTTTCTGTGTGCATCACTAAAATAGATAATTCCATAGAAAACAAGAAAAATGTAATATTCCACCAGCATGAAGAATAATCTTTCTAAAAACTAATTGCACTTAACTTATTTGCATAAAGATAAAACAAAGGAAGTAATCATCCCTTTGAGAATGTAATTACATTGTAAGATACCTCTATTTTCATCTACGTCACATGGTATATCTGAAATTTCTAAAAAGTAATAAAGTTCCACTAAAGTCTATTAGTTCTAGAATGTACAGTTACCCACAACTATATTTTGGTTCAAATATAGAGGAGAAAAGTATGACAATGAAGAATCACCAGTATGAAAGTACTGATCAGAGCCACTCATATGAGTAAAGTATGAATTGTAGATATGTGAGCAAAGGGAGAAGTTTATTCACAGGCATTTCTGCCTTTGGGTGTATCGAAGACTAGATGACTACTCAGCATCTTTCTAGACTGACTTTTCTGGAGCTGTAGGTGCATGTCCCAGCCTGACAGGCTCATGTCCTGGCCTGACAGGGGAATAACATCACCATCAAATCATAGAATTATAGAGTATTTTGAGTTAGAACGATCCTTTTACAGGTCATCTGATCCAACACAATGTCATGAACAAGGATACCTACAGCTAGAGTAGGTTGCTCAGAGCCTCATCCAGCCTGACCTTGAATGTCTCCAAGGATGGGGTATCCAACACATTTCTGGGCAACGTGTTCCAGTGCCTCACCACCTCCACTGTAAAAAAACTTCCAGTCTAAATCTCCCCTTTTTGTCTGAAACCATTTCCCCTTGTTCTTTCACCACAGACTCTGCTACACAGTCTGTCCCCTTCTTCCTTACAGCCTTCCTTTAGATACTAGACACACTAACGTCTCTGTGGAGCCTTCTCTTCTCCAGGCTGAAGGGCACCAACTCTCTCATCCTGTCCTCATGGGGAAAGTGTTCCATCCCTTAGATCATTTCTGTGGCCCTCCTCTGGATGTGCTCCAACAGGTTCACATCTCTCCTGTACTGAGGACTCCACATTTGGACGCAATACTCCAGATGAGGTCTCATCAGCACAGAGTAGAGGGGCAGGATCACCTCCCTTTACCTGCTGGCCATGTTTCTTTTGATGCAGCCCAGGATACAGTTGGCTTTCTGGGTTGCAAGGGCACACTGTTGGCTCATGTCCAGCTTGCTATCCACCAGTACTCCCAAGTCCATTTTGGTAGGGCTGCACTCTATCCTTACATCCCCCAGCTTGTATTGGTAATGGGGGTTGCACTTGGATTTGTTGAGCCTCATGAGGTTCACCTGAGCCAACTGCTCAGCCTGTATGGGTCTCTCTGGATGGCTACAACTACAGCCTGTGCCTCTACCGCCACTGTGTTCAGCCTTCCCTATTGGTGGATTCTTGGACATTCTGCAGAACAAACAGAGGTAATTATTAGGTTAAGTCTCTTTAGTCTGATAAGCTTGTGTTTTTATCTTTCTTCCACGTAGTTCTGCTTCAGTACAATCAGGCTTGTGATATACAGATAGATTCTGGCTGTATATGGCTAATTTCCTGTACTCGAGAGACCTCTCTTCTTCTCCACCTTAGTGCAATTCCTGTGTCAAGCGCCTTTCAGATCCCAGTGTGTCAAAAGGATGGAGATACTTCGTCAAAATGCTGGCTAGCAAGTAGTGTAGATTTTCCATGTCTCCAGACTTTGTTTGGATTCTGGCAGCAAGTCAAAATGAATCTCTAGGAAGTAGAACGTTTATAGTCGTATAGTGGAACTAAAATTAAAAACCTTTCTTTGTGTAGAATTCATATGAAGTAGTAATGCTACTTTTTTCCCCAGGTTTTACTTAAAAATATTTTAAGTAAAAGGTTTTAATGAAGACATAAGCAGTAAATATTTTTGTTCAAGTGCTCCTTTTCACACAAAACTCACATATATATACCTCTATTTTTTTAAAAAGTGAAATGTTGCAGAATGAAGGAGCAAGGATTGTTTTATTCCATCCTAGGGAAAAATACTAACTGGTTTTGCATACTACTACTTATTCTAATGTTGACTGTTACTGGCAGCTGGATAAGTAGAGAAAAAGTTCTCTTAAATGTGTGTTAGAAGTGACTGCCATTTCAAAGACTTTCTCTCTATCTATTGCTAGCCATGAATTCTAAAAATAAGCATTAATCTGTATCTCTGATTTTCCTACAGACTGCTGTGCAGCCAACGTGTTGTCAAAGCTACAAAACCTGCAGTTCTTCCTCTGGTTCTGTGATGTGCTAGGAAAGAAGAAAGTATATCTCTGAATACTGAGCTGACACTTTCATCAAATAGTTGTTTATGATAAAGTTCAGATAAACAATCTCCCCTAATAAGTCATTTTTCATCTTCAGTCTACTATGAAACTCATTATATACAAATCCTATTGAACTGCCTTGCTGATAAATTAATTCTAGTGCATTTTTTTATTTTTCTCTGTGAACTCTCAGTTACCTTGCAGCTAGAGCCATCAACCTGTCTACTACAGAAAAAGAGATATATCTATCTGATGAAGGGATCATCTCCCTTAGAAAAACTGATTGGATTCATTGTTGTTCTTTCATAAACCATGCAGAGTCTAAAGATGGTTTTGATCTTCTCACAGGACTTTTCTTTTGGAAGAAGGAAAAGTAAGCATTTTGACAACTTCAGATATTTGGTTTCACATTCATTCTTCACTAAGCTATTGCTAGCAACTTCATTCTAGTGCGGTTTTAATGCTGTCTGTACAGTCACAGATGATAAAGCAGAAGAAAGACTGTGGGAAAAAAAAAAGAAAAAAAACTGGTATAATAACCTGGAACTTACACATGATATTTGTGAGATCTAAGCATGGGAAATTCATTTAATTTTTGCAGCCAATGTTTATTCCTTTTGTTAGATTTCTAATGAACTGAATGTGCAGGAATAACAGAAGAAAATCATTTTAGAATATCTGTTTTCTTCTCCCATGTCTGTCTTCTTTCTCCAGTTTTGATGTCAGTGAATGTTGATTAGTTTCAATGACATGTAGTTCATCGCCAAAGTTAAAATAAGTTATATAGATATTTGTTGTAACTTATGGAAATGTATATGAAATATCCAATTTGTTAGTTAGTACTTATTTCAGGCTCAGCAGCAGCATTTATTTTTCAGCCACTCATTCATCAATTTGAATAGTGCCACACAGACTTTTAATATATATGATATATACTTACAAGCATATATATAGATATGCAAAAATATACTTTATACATATATATATAAAGTTTTTTTGGGTGTTCAGTAATAATGACAATCCCCTTTGTTATGGCAAACAGAAAGGTAATCAGAAATACTGGGTTGCTGAAAATGAATGAGAGGAACATTTAGGATGAAAAATAACCTTGTTTCTTGGTCTGTGCCCTATTGTACACAAGTACTACTGAGACATAAAATAAGCTCTTATTTCCTGCAGAAAAAAAGCACTGTGTAGGCTGTCTGGTAAATCTCGTTTTTGGGAACAAAAATAAAAATATAATGTTTTTAATATGTTGATTGTTATTCACTCCCATTGTCATATCTCTGAGTTCTAAATTTATATGTGCATTTTAGAGATGGAAGAATTAATTCCAGTATTGCTATAGACTTTTGGACTTCAGCCTTGAAAGCATTTCACCTCCTTACTGAACATACAAAGATGCAATGAAACACCTGATAAGCAGCTGTGGGTATGCCCGTCCTCTTATAAACTTGTTCAACTCATTTACTTACTAGTGATGTCCAAGTCTGAGCCTCCTTTACTGGAAGCACTTAATTTCCCATTAAATGAAAAATTCTTTATTTTCTTTTCATTCAACTCACTATAATCATAACGTGTTCACAGTTAGTTGCTGGTTAAGGTCCTCAGTAACAAACTCTTCCCACATCAGCTGCAAGAAAGGCCTAAAACCACCTATAAAAATGTGCTTAGACTAGAAGATTATAATTTAGATAGAAAAATCAAATTTTCAAAAGTAAAGAAATGCCAGATTTGTTATTATCCCTCCAAATGTACCTCCTTTTGCTCGCTATCTGGTTCAACCCATGCAAAAAAACAGGCAGTGTCCAACCAGTACAATCATAGAAACATAGAATGGCCTGGGTTGAAAAGGACCTCAAAGATCATCGAGTTTCAACCCCCCTGCTGAATGCAGGGTTGCCAACCACTAGACCAGGCTGCCCAGAGCCATGTCCACCCTTGCCTTGAATACCTCCAGGGACAGGGCATCCACAACCTCCTTGGACAACTATTTTCTCAGATTTGAATGATTTTTAAGGGTAAAAAAGATAATTACACATTCCAGTGTTAATCCAAGAATCATAGAATCATTAAGGTTGGAAAAGACCTCTAAGATTCTCTTGTCCAACTGTCAACCCATCCCCACCATACTCACTAACCATGTCCCTCAGTGCCACATCTACACATTTCTTGAATACCTCCAGGGATAGTTACTCCCTGGGCAGCATGCTCTAATGCATTACCACTCTTTCTGAGAAGAAATTGTTCCTGATATAGAATCACAGAATTGTGGAATCAACTCTAAGTTGGAAGGAACGTCTGAAGGTCATCTAGTCCAACTCCCCTGCAATGGACAGGGTCACCACAGCTAGATCAGGTTGCCCAGGGCCTTATCCAGCCTCACCTTGAAAGTCTCCAGGGATGGGGTATCAACCACATCACTGGACAACCTATTCCAGTGTCTCACCACCCTCACTGTAAAAGATTGTTTCCTTATATATAACCTAAATCTACCTTCCCTGAGCTTGAAGCCATTTCCCCTTGTTCTATCACCACAGGCCCTGCTAAAGAGTCTGTCCCCTTCATTCCTGTAGCACCCTTTTCGATACTGGAAGGCTGCTATGAGGTCACCTTGGAACCTTCTCTTCTCCAGGCTGAACAGCCCCAGCTCTCTCAGCCTGCCCTCACAGGAGAGGTGTTCCATTCCGTGGATCATTTTTGTGGCCCTCCTCTGGATGCGCTCCAACAGCTCCATGTCCCTCCTGTACCTAGGACTCCATATCCAGATGCAATACTCCAGGTGAGGCCTCACCAGCGTAGAGCAGAAGGGCAGGATCATCTCCCTTTACCTGCTGGCCATGCTTCTTTTGATGCAGCCCAGGATACAGTTGGCTTTCTGGGCTGTGAGGGCAAATTGCTGGCTCACGTCCACCAGTACCCCCAGGTCTTTTTTGGCGGGGCTGCTCTTAATTCTTTCATTCCCCAGCTTGTACTGGTAATGGGGGTTGCCTCGGCCCAGGTGCAAGACCTTGCACTCGAATTTGTTGAACCTCATGAGGTTTGCCTGGGCCCAAAATCCAATCTTAAGCTCAAATAAGTATAACTACCCTGTAGATTTAGAGCTTTTGTCACCTGAAATCATCACAAATGCGCATTTAGCACTTGAGAAACAGTATGGGCCTCTGTCATGGTTTTATGATTTTCGGTTATTGGTATTCCACATCATAACATCATGTAGTGGATGTACCTAGTTCTCAGAAGAGAAGGACTACTACATTCCCCACGGTACTTTGCTCCTCTGTTACCATTTCCAGCCGGAGGGAAAAGATAAAAGCTCGCAGTATAAAAACTTGCAGATCACGAGACCTCGTCCCTTTTTCCACCCGTCTCTCGTCTTGGCAGCACCTCGCTCTCCAGCCGTCTTATCGTCGGTAGTAGAGTAAGGCCTACCTTGATTTTGGGACATTCTCTCTCTCTGTATTGGATTTATCAGCTTAAATTGTAATTATATTGTATTATAGTGTGTTGTTTTGCATTCTGATATCTTATTTAGTAAATTAGTTTGTTTCTCCTCAGATTGTTGCCGCTGTTCTTTGCTCTCAAGGCCATCTCCTTACCCTTTTCCCCTTTTCCCTTTTCCCGGGGCGGGGACCCATGGATCCCCTGTCCCCTTTGTCACGGAACCGGGCCGAACGCCTGTAAACTGTTGACAGCCTCATAGCCAGTCAGCCTTGCACTTGTCTCTGCTCCCACAGCAGCTTCTGCTGGTATTGTAAGGACAAAATCTATGCCATTTTGAATGTCTGTTGCAAGTGGCCTTACTTTGGCAAAATCTTCTATGCACAAGCAGCAGAAGGACAACACCATTCCATCCTCCTCATAAATCATCCTGCAGAATTTTATGAAACTGTGCAGAATAAATTTAAAATACAAGTTACAACCCAACAATTTTACCTAATACTACTTAAGGCTGGAAAAGCATTGGCCTTCAGTAAAATTCTCAAAGTAAATGCTCCTGCAGTGGAACGTATAGGGTAATGAAATCATGGTACTGACTCCACCATACAATAAAAGAATATTATTAATACTTATGACTGAATTGAAAGAACTGTTTATGAATTCACAGGGCTCAGCAGGAACTCTGTAACCTAAGGCCTGGCAGCATCAAACTATGAATCAGGTATTTGGTAAGTCCTCTGAAGCTTAAAAAGGTGCTTTGTAAGCATGTGGTCTTATCTCTGTTTCTAGCATTAAGTTATGATTATGATACCTAACATGAGAGGATGGACTTGAATCAGAACCCTGCTTCTGAGCCATATTCCAGCCTCCATATTCAGCCAATTAAAATTTCAGAAATGTCCATGTCCTTTGTGTGATGTGTGGACCTTGTGAGGGACTTCACTGTGCAAAGTGGTATACCAACATAGAACACCAAAAAGGGGTTGCTCTGTAAAGACTTTCTGCACTTACTGTTTGTTGTATTTGTCTTTGCAATAACTGAGTGCCTTCCAGTAGTACACTGAGCAATGCAACTACCATCTGGCATGTGTTTGTTCGCTCATTCTCTCCCTGGGGGCTGAAGTGTGTTCAGTGGAGTGTTATGTTTCAGAATTTTTATACACAGATACTGGCACGTGCTGCTATATGTGCTTACGCTAGAAATGACAAGGTCAAAAAATATGCCTTGCACTTGAGTGAGAAAATGGTGACATTTAGGATGTTTCTTAGTTAATTCTACTTGTGCAGGATCTTGAGAAAGGTCTCCCTGTTGCATAAGAAGATGTTGCAATTTGAATTTAACACAACGTTTTCACATCCTGCATAGCCTGTAGTCACCCTCTGTCTTCAATAAGGAGTTGCCAGGGGCTTCCATCCCTTTCTCCAGATGGTGATGGGAGCTGGAGGGAAAAAAAAGGGAGGAGGAGAAGTTAAATTTAAAAGTGTACATGCTCACAAAAACAAAATCTGTTCTTCCCAAGACTAGTAAAAGTCATGACACAACAAATTTTCCACTCATTCACATCTTGTGCCATTCGTTCTAAGACAAGATGCCATTCCATGCGTGAATACATGCAACATTTGCTCAGTCTTGTTGGTCACAACTGCGTTA
Source organism: Numida meleagris (assembly GCF_002078875.1). Lineage (NCBI taxonomy): Eukaryota > Metazoa > Chordata > Aves > Galliformes > Numididae > Numida > Numida meleagris. Next base: position 14,509,115 of record NC_034438.1, read on the forward strand.
GCATGTCCAAAACTTGGCATCAAGTATAAATATATATGGAATCAATAATAGAATGTTTTGATTTGCAAAGGACCTTAAAAATTATCTCTTTCTAACTCACTTGCCATCGGCAACCTAAGAGATCAGGTTGCTTAAAACCCTATCCAGACTGGCCTTGAGCATATCCAGGTGTATTACACCCAAACTTCACTGGGCAACCTGTTCCAGGGCCTCAGCACACTCATGAGAAGAAATTTGTTCCAAATATCTAACCTAAATTTACCCTCTTCTGGTTAAAGCCATTACCCCTTGTCCTGCATTCACTGCACTCACTGCACTCCCTGACAAAGAGTCCCTCCCCATCTTTCCTTTACCAGTAGGTACTGGAAGGCTGCAATGATGTCTCCTCAGATCCTTCTCTTCTCCAGGCTGAACAATCCCAACACTGTCAGCTTCCCAGGGGAGGTTCTCCAGCCCTCTGATCATCTTAGTGGCCCTCTGGACCTACTCCAACAGCTCCATATCTGTGTGCTGAGGGCCCTAGAGCTGAATGCAGTACTCTGGGTGGGGTCTCACAAGAGTGAAGCAGAGGGGGAGAATCACCTCCTTCGACCTACTTACAGGTCACTTACCTTGGGCATATGCTGAGGCAAAACAAATAAATATATTTAATCATCATCATTGTTTGCTCACAAGCCCAGAAGAATCATTATTAGAAATGAGTTTCTCAAAGTGTGATTTTTTTTAATGTCCCTGAGTCTTACCTATAAAGACAGTTTGTTACATTATTGCATTAACCTAGCTGAAATACTGGGGAAGAATATTTCTGACAAGATAGGCATCTATGTTTCTTCAGTTATTTCATAACCCAGACAGGTGTCATATGGGATATGTGTACTTATACTTCAAAAGCGAAGGAAACTCTTGCATAAAGATTTTTTTCCAATGGAAAGAAGACTTACAAAGAAGTCAACTTATGTTCACTTGTATTTTTTCAGAAGCCTCAGTATGTATTGTAATCAAATGATCTCTTCTGCACATTTATAAAAAGTAGATTGGATCTCTATCAGTTCCCCAACTCTTTTCCTTTTTAAGTTGTTGGTTTTTTATTGCTCCACAGCCTCTTCCTGCAAGTTGTGTATTTAACCACACATTTAAAAACTCTTTTATTATACAGTTTTCTTCCCTGTGGATTGATTATGAGTTTAGCAGCAAAAAAAATGGTGATTAACTGGCTATAATCACTTTGGATACTGAGAAATTCTGAGAAGTATGATATATGGGGCTGAGCATGACATAACCATTGAAATTCCATCCTGAGTTCTGCCAGTAAATCCCTATATGGTTTTAAACATTGTTACATAGCTTCTCTGTAGCTATCTGTCAGTATGTAAAATACAACCTTGTCTAGAAGAGCTGCTACAGCATTTATGAATAGAACATCTTCCCTTTTTGATGTCTAAAACTTAAGATTTTCTTTTAAACCTTTGTCAATTTTTTAAAGAACCAATTAGTTTGTAATAGCTTTCATGATGCTTTTGATGCTCATGGTGTAAGCTAGTAGTTCTCTCCTTCAAAGGTCATAAAAACTCTGTGTCTTTGTTGAACTTATGAATTTCAAAACCTCACATAGATGTTCTAAAAAAAAACACCAGAAAGAGCTTTCTCTAGGTTGTAGAGTATACAGTTTTCTGTAAACTTTGTTATGAATTACACAAGCTGATACTCAATCGTAGTTAAGCAGTCAGGGACTAGACGAAGCTCCCCAGAGCAGAGCACACAGTACCAAGCCTGTCTCTATTCAAGAAGTGCTTGGATAACACTCTTACATATGTAGCTTATCTTTTAAGTTTCCCCATTTGGAGATGGGAGTTGGACTTGATGATCAATCATGAGTCCTTTCCAGCTCAGCATATTCTACAATTCAATGATCTAAAACAGTTGGGCAAGTCAGGGTCTACTATTGCCCACTGCTCTTCAATGTCTCTGAAGAGAACCAAAAAGAAGTAATTTATGAGTGAGGAGAACCTCAGCTTTCTTCTGGGTTTGAAAAGGCCATAGGTGTGAGAGACACTCATACACCTACTTTGTTCATTTGGCTTAGGAAAGATTCACAGTCCTGGCACTTACATGTGAGAAAAGTTTACCAGTCCTCCTGGTACCCAAGCAATTATAGGAGGAAAGGGAACTGTTTTCTATTCCTGTAATCTAAAGATCCCCTAAGAGGCGTACTTAAACTCTTCTCCAGAGAGGGTAGTTAATTCAGTGACAATCACTGTAGGTCTGATCTTAAAGTGGAGCGCAACAGAAATAGTGTGAAAGAAGATGGTGGCTTAGATGCACATTTCAAACTGAGTAAAAACTGAAGATTATAAAGTAATTTCTTTCTAGGTGGGTCATCTGAACTATATGAAAAGTAGCCAGAGGTGCTGGAGACTGATGACAGAACTGCCTGGTTCACTGTTTCATGATCTGCATCAGTAATACCATGACTCCCATTTCTCAGCATGTTACAGCAACTTCCATGAAGAATGTTCCTGAGCCATTGCTCATTAATTGGAAAAGAAATGAATTCTCTCTCTAAAGTTTTACAGAACTCAATGTATTTACAGCTTTACATATGCATTTCTAAAATGTTACAGACAAATCTTCAGTTGGTTCTTTAGATGTAGCAGATTTGGACAATGTTAATTCCAAACAGAAATGGGACATCTTTATATAAATACAATCCTGGAATGATGCTGCCAGCGCAGACATTTACAGCATAAAACATGGCTTTCCTTTGAAATGAATTAAAACCTTCTCTAACATGATTACACTAGCGGGAACATTTGTCAGACAGTACACAAGCCAATTAGGGACTTCTTTGGGATAATCCATTACAGTTCATTCTAAATCAGCTATAAATATTACCAAATAGTTCCATTTAAATTGTTATCTGCTACTGTCACTCTAGGCTTTTCACAGATTAATTTTATCAGAACAAAGAGCTGACAGCACTTTTTAAAACTGAACTGTAGAAGTCAAGGTTATAGTCTGTAATTTCCAGTGTCCTCCCATACCCTTTATATCTGCTGGGTGAAAACTGTTATTTCATTTGGGACTTTCATCCACTTTTGTGCTTGAAGGTTGTTAATGGCGCTTGACTCTTTTAAGTTAAACAAGATAAAACTGAACATCGCACCACAGAAAGCTTGCCAAAACTGTATGTATGCAATTTGTTAAATTTACTTGAGCGTCTTACAAATGAAGAAGAATGTGACTATCGAATTAACTCAAGTAAGAGTTTTGTTGTATTCAGTGCCTACTAATAGCGAGGTAAACTTTCATATTCCACTTTTTGAGAAATGTCTGATAACTCAAAAAAGTAATCAGCCACTGATGGCCTTTAAACAAACTCCAAGGTACTATAAAGGTTTGTATGCTCTACTAAATTCCTTACAACAATTATTCTCAGCTTTTCCAATTGAATTGAGGGTATTAACTATCATTTTTTTCTTTTCTGTCTTTCTGCTGAACTGTACTAAGTACCTTGTTGGCTGCAAGGCAGCCATGTGTGCATTCCTTTTAGAGGCCTGATGATGTGACTGTTTTCATAGGAAGACTACTAAATATTGAGAGGATCAAGACTTTCACTAATTTTAGCTGTGGTCTTCATTTGGAAAAGTATGTATTGTGATATACCTATTACATCAGTTAGACATAGACAGCACAGTAAAAGAACTCCTGTATTTGATTCCTTGAGCAGAAAGTGGGAGATTTCTTCCATTTTTTCATAGAATCCTCTTCTGCTTTGTCCAGAATTGCCCTCTCCACCAGGCTATCAGCTCTTCTGATTGAAAAACAATTTCTCTTCCATTTTTTGAGGCTATGGCAATGAAAATTAAAGAAGGAAAAGCTGCTAGAGTAGAGCAAACTGTTAAGGCAAGAGACAGAAAAGATTACTATTCCTCCCTCTTCTTCTGCTACTTAGCACTTTTCCCCTACAGCCCTCATTTCTCAGAAAAACAGTATACGGGCATAAGCCCAAGCCACCAAGTGGGAGGTAAGTTGGCCTGTCTCCAGAAGATGGAATGGCCAAGTCTGTAGGCAGAATTGATTTTTATCATTTGCCAAATTGGTTTGAATTTTTTTCAGCACAGATCTGGTGAGATCAGAGATAGGAAAAGAGACAAAAAAGCCTGGATAATAAACAGTCATTCACCAGACAGTAGTGTTTTCTCCTGTACAGTTTATGTACAAGTCCTGCTTTGAAAGTAATCCTTCCTATTTTATTATGTTGGCCCATGTCAGAGGTGGATGTTGGTGGTATGGCAGTAGAACCTCAGCCTTCCCACCAACATTCTGTTACATGTTGTTGCTGCACAACAGATGACAGCAGGGAGGCAGTCTGACAAAATGGCTGTCCAGGACCTTGTGTTTTGTGTACCTCTTTTGAGCTCACTCTACCTTCAGAAAATAGCATTTGCTGCAGTTACATGGTTCAAACTAAGCAGGAGGCCTGAAGTCTGCAGTGGAGGATCTATTATAGGAGATGTGGATTTGTTAGGATGAGGATGGAACTGAACTTCCCTGTCCAATTTATTTCTTTGAAAAGATCATATAAATGGTGCACACTGTCACACTTATTTAGAGGTCTAGAATGATGTCTATGTTTTTTGGATGAATAGACCAAAATGCTATGCAGGAATGAGTGAGGTATGATTGCCTGCTTGAAAGGCAAGACCCACTAATAGGCCTGGGACAAAGTCTGTAAAGAAGGTCATAGACCACCATGAAGACAGGCTTGACAGCACGTCTCCTCTCCTGTACGGAAGTGACTCTCTATTCCCATAACAGACGTCTGTGTGTCTGTCTTCCTCATTTCATCCCTCTATGGGGACCCTGCCTCCTTGAGGATGGTATCAATGCACATCACACTTTCTATCAGAACATACTGTATACAAAAAGGTAGTGAAGATACAGGCAACAGTCAGGCACATGGAAGGTAGACAGTAAGCAGACGCTGAGGAATTCTCAAAAGAGGCAATAAAAACTTGGAATAACATCTTCTCAATCACCCTACAGTTTTCATAATAACTTTCCTCTATGTTTTGCAAATCTCCCCAACTAATCAAAGGGTTAATCCTTATTGATCTTTTTCATTGGATTGGTGAGACTAATTTTCAGCTACATGATTATAAATAATTTACAAATCTACATATCTTTTACAGCTCAAGTAGTCACTTGACTGCCTGTTAAGTGGGAGCTGAATAATGGAGAACTGAGAAAATCTTGCGATGGCAGCAACAAATAATATGATTTAAAACAAGCTTCTGATAAGCCAAGAAACAAGCATTCGTTTTTAAACCTTTTGAGCACAGTTGCAAGGAAAAATTCTGTTTATTGTGAGTCCTAGCAGTGCTGAGAGGGAAACAATTAAAATGCAGCCTATTGACCCATGTTGATAAAAAAGAAAATAGCCATAAACAAAAAAGACTGATTTGAGCTAGAAAATTAGTCAGTTTTATATTTTAGTGCACTTGAGCGTGACTCAGTCTTCAGATCTCTGAAACTGGTGATTTATTTTTACTAAATAGTAATAGAAATTCTCTATTTCTAAAAAGTAAATGTTTACAAATATACATATGAGTGCATGTAAATGAATAAATTTAAATTTAAATGTACAGAAAGTCATTCTGTACTTGTGGAATACCTGTTTGCAGAAGATGTATTACATTAGTTCTGCAAAGCATCATGTAATCATACTTTAAGTGCAAATGTCCATTAAGTCAGACTTGACTGCAAGTAGTGTAACATGAAACTACTGGATACTGGAAACTCTTCAAAAAAATAATAACAAAATGAAGGTATTGGGGAAGCAAACCAAATGTGCTCAGCTAAGTCCCTCTACACTGAATAAAGACTCACCTTCTTTTGATTGTAACTGTTAGACTCCCAGAGCAGTTTCTTGTTGGAGCAATTATTGCCAGAGCCTGTCTTTGTCATTCTAGTACCTGGAGTGGTTTCACAGAGATAACTGATCTTTTTGTGTGTTAATTCATGTTTGACTAGTATGACATTTGCAGCAGATTGACGTATCTTTTTGTTAGAATAGCTGAATACGCCCATTTATCCTCTAAATGAGATTACTGCAGAACTAGCAGAATACTACTGGACAATAAAGCATGAGTTGACCCCCCCCCCCCTTAATAGTTTTAATACAGCCAAATACAAAAGTTGCAAAAGAAAATGCATGTATGTCTTGAATAATGAAATCTGTGTGCATTTGCTCTTTACAATCAATGTGTTGAATAAAAAAATCAATACTTAATCAAAACCTCCAACAGCCTGTCTACAAGTTTCAGAAATCATGGTCCATTTTAAAAAAATGCTATCAGAAGCCCTCTGACACTTCAGTAGGAAATACTGTATACAATTTAGGGTAAGTGTGAAAAACAGAAGGTCTGATTAATTATTTGGGCTGCTGAAACACTGACTCACTTGAACAACATATCAAGCTACATTTTCCCCTTTCCAAGGAAATGGGGGAAATACCTATTTTAACTGGATCTGATTTTTAGGTCTCATGCACCTGAATGCTTCATCAGCTATCTCAAGATAAAGGCTAGTGATTTGTCTGCCTGGGGGAACTGCCCCAGAGAAGGAGGACCTTCAAATTAGTCCCCAGCTCTGTCACTGACTTCTCCTGTCCATATTACTTGTGATAATTTTTCACTGTAATTTTCCAAGCAACTTACTTTCCCATGTTGCTTTACCAAGCAGCTCATGATACAGGCGTTTAGTTGTTTGTATCTTTAATGCTCCACATCTGTAAAACTGGGTATAGCAATTCCCTGCAGGCTGCTTTCCTTTGCAATGTATCTCAAAAGCGCTGTTCTGTGGCCCACTGTTTCCCTGCGCAGGGATGGGAGAGCCTTATTTCTTTAATACTGCTGAAAACCTTCCTGCAGAGAGGAGCAGTTGGAGGGCATTAATTGAAATTCTTCAGCTGTTGCCTTGAGTATGCGCTGGAAGCTGAGCTGTGTTGGTTTCATCAAGAATTGCTTCACACTCATAAGCACTTAGCAATGTTTTCTACTACACAGTACATATCAGGGATTTATGCTTTGATTGGATTAGTGTCTGGTTGGTGGTTACAGCATACAGGCAGTCTTAATTCCTTCAAAATCTTTTGGAGTGTCTTCTGTAAAACCATTGTTAGGAATTGCACCAAATGAAAGAGCAATGTTAAAATGCTGGAGGAGAGAAAGGTCAGAGTGTTTTGAAACTTGAAAGATTAGTATTTAACATCCAGCTCTGATCTCCATTGTCACGCAGCTTGTCAGGCAGTATGCTTTGAGACTTCTATGCATTACAGTGGATGTACATGTTTACTTATTTGTAGCAGACAGAAAGGCATACTGATTTTTACTTTTTTCCCAGTGCATTTACAACATTTGAGGGCAATTTAGGAATGATTCTCCTGCTATTCTCCTGCGCAAGCACAGGGAGCTATACATATCTACTGTACTGGCTGTATACATGTGAGTATGAAAGGAAAGATGGGCCAGGTAGTGGTGGAGAGTGAGAGGGAGACATGTCAAGGGGAGCAAGAAAGAATGCAGGAAATGAGACAGTAAGGAAAAGAGGCAAGGAAATGAAAGGCAGACCAGGGAAAGGGACCAGAATAAAAAGGATGAGTATAGGTAACCTACCCAGACACTCAAAAGTGAAGCTGAGGGTGATTTCCAGCATGAGATTTTCAAATAAATTTCAAACATGCCAAGATGTGGAAAGCCAGTCTAAACAGGTCATTGTCACTTCAGAGGGTTGTATCCTCTTCTCTCTACCCTTCTCCCCAGGGATTCCTTGTCCTTTTCAGCCACTTGTAACTGCTTAAGTGCTTGCTGTTCCCTTGTGTGCTACTCCCCTGACAAACATGACAGAAAAATAATCTAGATAGCTTCAAGAAGGATGCAGTCAATGCCTAGATTGGCTGAAAGGAGGAAATCAGATTATACAATGGGGACGAGGAGTGAGAGCTTGAAGAAGAAATGGGAAGGGATGGTATGAGAAAGAAGAAACAATACTTCCCCTTTAAGGACAGGAACCCATGAGGTAGACTCATCTTGTCAAGATGTAGCCTGAGTCTAATTAAAACTTCAAAATACGTAAGTTGCTCTGAAAGTAATGCCTCCCATTTATTTCCACGGAAACTACAAAAGATAAAAAAAAGAACAATAACACTATTTGATAGAGCAAATGCTCAGCTACATAGAACTATTTTCATAGAATGCCCTGGGTTGAAAAGGACCGTAATGATCATCTAGTTTCAACCCTAGTCTAGTAATTGCCAACTACTAGACCAGGCTGCCCAGAGCCACATCCAGCCTGGCCTTGAATGCCTCCAGGGATGGGGCATCCACAGCCTCCTTGGGCAACCTGTTCCAGTGCATCACCACCCTCTGTGTGAAAAACTTCCTTCTAATATCTAACCTAAATCTCCCCTGTCTCAGCTTAAAACCATTCCCCCTTGTCCTATCACTATCTACCCTCACAAACAGTCGATCCCCCTCCTGTTTATACTCTGCCTTCAAGTATTGGAAGGCCACAATGAGGTCTCCCCAGAGCCTTCTCTTCTCCAAACTAAACAAGCCCAGTTCCCTCAACCTTTCCTCATAGGAGAGGTGCTCCAGCCCTCTGAGCATCTTCGTTGCCCTCCTCTGAACTCTTTCCAAGAGCTCCACGTCCTTCTTGTGGTGGGGGCCCCAGGCCTGGATGCAGTACTCCAGATGGGGCCTCACAAGAGCCAAGTAGAGGGGGACCACCACCTCCTTCTCCCTGCTGACCACTCCTCTTTTAATGCAGCCCAGAACATAGTTGGCCTTCTGGGCTGCCAGCGCACACTGCTGGCTCATGTCCAGCTTCTTGTCCACCAGGACCCCCAAGTCCCTCTCCGCAGGGCTGCTTTCCAGTACTTCTTCCCCCAGGTTGTATAGATACCTGGGATTGCCCTGGCCCAAGTGCAGCACCTTGCATTTGGCCTTGTTGAACCTCATTAGGTTCTTGTGGGCCCACTTCTCCAGTCTGTCCAGGTCCCTCTGGATGGCTTCCCTTCCCTCCTACTGTAACTGCACCGCTCATCTTGGTGTCATCTGCAAACTTGCTGAGGGTGCACTCGATTCCATTGTCTATGTCATTGATAAAGACACTGAAGAGCACCGGTCCCAGGACTGATCCCTTAGGGACACCACTCGTGACCAGCCTCCACCTTGACACAGAACCATTAATCACAAAGATTTTATTTATTTATATTTTGCAACATAATCATCACCATTAGGTATGTGAATAAGAGCCTGCATACCGCACTTGTAAAAGTCTGCATGTCTATCTGGGACGTGACTTGTCTTTCACATCAATACCACCGTTGATATAATGCACCACCCACGACTTCACTGTGCTCACCGTTTGGTCTTCATGAATGTTCAGCAAGTGTCAATGAATATCAATGCATGCCTTTTTTTCCACAGCTTTGCTTCATAAGCACTTTCATGTCAGATACCAATTTGTCAGACTGCCCTTCTGTTGCCGTCTGTCACACAGCAACAAAATGTAATGTGATACTGGTGGGAAGGTTCACCTTCTACTGTTATACCACCAACATCTGCCTCTGATGTTGTGAGCCAACGTAATAAAATAGGAGGCATTACTTTTGGAACAGCCCTCATAGTTTGTAAGAGAGCTGGCTCCCACACTTCTCTATTCAAGTTTAAACATGAAAGCAATCTGGAAACACATCAGTGGAAATCAAAGACTTGACAATGCAGCAGTATTTGCAAATTCAGTCTGTTGTGGGGAAAGAGTGCTTTCTTATGAAGTGGTGCTGATAGTTGTTCAGCAGAATTCAAAAAGGCAAGGTAATGATGATGTGAATGAAGAACCTGTCTATTTTTTTCTTAATTTTCCTCTTTGTAATTCCTGCCATCAGTAAACTCAGTGAATGTCCTTGTGCTTGTTGAGATGAAACCTCTAAACTGTTTTCAGTGTGTTTTCCCCAGCAATTATACAGGTCTGTACAAAAGCTCTGGCAGACACAGCCATTCTCTTTTGCTAAGCTTAGAGTGAGGGAGGTGGAGGTGGGTAAAGATGTTTGTGTGTGATTAGAATTTCTTGAGTTTCTCCCTCAGTTTTGGGTTCAAAGCCTTTCCTTGTATCGATTGTAGACAATAAATTGGTTCCTGCTCATTCAAACCCCAAAGGAAATCCTTCAAACATGTTTTCAGTTCCCAGTGAATCTTCACTAAGTGTGCTGAATTTTAAGGCAGTTACTTGTCTGTGATTAGGAGAGCCATGAGTGAAGCATAAATCATTTTACCATGTCTAATTGAAGTCAGTTTGTCAGTCCTCCACCAGTATAAAAAAAAAAAAAATTGTTTTTTATCAGCTTATATATGATATACGCTTCAGATACCCCTAGGGTGTGACATCTATTCTTTTTGGGAGTGGGACTGTCTGGGAGATTATGTTCTTAGCAATTTAAATTAACTTAATCACCGCCATATAAATAAAATATTTGATTCCATTGTGGTACCTTGGTAATATGATGCATCCCTTCTGTAACTGAACATAGGTGAGGTGGTGGCAGATCAGAAAAAGGTTGTGTTTATGATCATAAAATCACAGAGTCATAGAATGGCTTAGGTTTGAAAGGACCTAAAAAGACCATTTATTTTCAATCCCTAGCTGTGGGCAGGGTTGACACCCACCAGATCATGCTGCCCAGGGCCCTATGCAACCTCACCCTGAGCACCTCCAGGGATGGGGCACCCATAGCTTCTCTGGGCAGCCTGTGTCAGTGCCTCACCAACCTGTGAGTAAAAAATTTTCTCCTCACATCTAACCTAAGTCTCCTCTCTTTTAAAAAGACCCATTATCTCTTGTCCTGTGACTATCTGGTAATGTAATAAGTTGGTCTCCCTCTTGCTTACAAGATCTCCTCAAGTACTGGAAGGCTGCAATGAGGTCTCCCCAGAGCCTTTTCTTCTCCAGGCTGAATAAACCCAGCTGTCTCAGCCTTTCTTCATATAGGAAAGGTGCTCCAGCCCTCAGACCATCTTTGTGCCCCTCCTGTGGTCCTGCTCCAACAGTTCCACATCTTTCTTGCGCTGGGGCCACAAACCTCGACACAAGACTCCAGATGAGGTCTCACAAGAGCAGAGCAGAGTGGGACAATCACCTCCCTTACAATACTGGCCACTCCTCTGCAAGTGCACACTGTTGGCTCATGTCCAGTTTTTCATCCATGAGGACGCTCAAGACCTCCACAGGGCTGCTCTCTATGGGTTCTTCTCCCAGTCTGTAAACATATCAGGGATTGCACTGACTGAAGTGAAACTCCTTGCACTAGGCTTTGTTGAACCCTCATCACATTTGTTTGTCCCTCATCACATTCTTCTCTCTAAATTGGAGAGGTATGGATTTGAAGGATGGACTGTTCGGTGGGTTAAGAACTGGTTGGCTGGTCGCAGCCAAAGGGTTGTGATCAATGGTACTGTGTCAAGGTGGAGGCCGGTCACGAGTGGTGTCCCCTAAGAGATCAGTCCTGGGACCGGTGCTCTTCAATGTCTTTATCAATGACATAGACAATGGAATCGAGTGCGCCCTCAGCAAGTTTGCAGATGACACCAAGATGAGCGGTGCAGTTACAGTAGGAGGGAAGGGAAGCCATCCAGAGGGACCTGGACAGACTGGAGAAGTGGGCCCACAAGAACCTAATGAGGTTCAACAAGGCCAAATGCAAGGTGCTGCACTTGGGCCAGGGCAATCCCAGGTATCTATACAACCTGGGGGAAGAAGTACTGGAAAGCAGCCCTGCGGAGAGGGACTTGGGGGTCCTGGTGGACAAGAAGCTGGACATGAGCCAGCAGTGTGCGCTGGCAGCCCAGAAGGCCAACTATGTTCTGGGCTGCATTAAAAGAGGAGTGGTCAGCAGGGAGAAGGAGGTGGTGGTCCCCCTCTACTTGGCTCTTGTGAGGCCCCATCTGGAGTACTGCATCCAGGCCTGGGGCCCCCACCACAAGAAGGACGTGGAGCTCTTGGAAAGAGTTCAGAGGAGGGCAACGAAGATGCTCAGAGGGCTGGAGCACCTCTCCTATGAGGAAAGGTTGAGGGAACTGGGCTTGTTTAGTTTGGAGAAGAGAAGGCTCTGGGGAGACCTCATTGTGGCCTTCCAATACTTGAAGGCAGAGTATAAACAGGAGGGGGATCGACTGTTTGTGAGGGTAGATAGTGATAGGACAAGGGGGAATGGTTTTAAGCTGAGACAGGGGAGATTTAGGTTAGATATTAGAAGGAAGTTTTTCACACAGAGGGTGGTGATGCACTGGAACAGGTTGCCCAAGGAGGCTGTGGATGCCCCATCCCTGGAGGCATTCAAGGCCAGGCTGGATGTGGCTCTGGGCAGCCTGGTCTAGTGTTTGGCGATCCTGCACTTAGCAGGGGGGTTGAGACTCAATGATCTTTGAGGTCCTTTTCAACCCAGGCCATTCTATGATTCTATGATTCTATGATTCTATGATTCTATGAACCTTGTTAGGTTCATATGGGTCCACTTTTCAAGCTTGTTCAGGTCCCTCTGGATGGCATCCCTTCCTTCTGTTGTGTCATCTGCACCACCTAGCTTGGTGTCAACAGCAGACTAGCTGAGACTACACTTGATTCCACTGTCTATATCATTGATAAAAATGTTAAAGAGCGCCAGTCCCAAGATGGACTCCTGGGAGTCACCACTCATCATTGGCCTCCATCTGAACATAGAAACATTTACCACAGCAATCTGGCTGCAATCATCCAACCAAATATTTATCCACCAAAAATTCCACCCTTCAAATTCATATCTCTCCAATCTGGGGACAATGATGTGGTGTGGGACCATGTCAAAGGCCTTGCACAATCCAGGCAGACAACATCAGTTGCCCTTCCTGTTTTTCACCAATGCCGTTACTCCATCATAGAAAGCCACCAGACTAGTCAGGCATGATCTGCCCTTGGTGAAGCTGTGCTGGCTGTCTCAGATCAACTCCCATGAATCATATCTTATTCCAATATTTTGTCTTCTTTTTATAGATTAAAAAATAGGCACACACAAAAACCACCAAAACCAAACAAAACACATTAAACCCTGTTGTCAAGTCAAGGGGGAAAATTCAATGAGTAAGATAGGGTATAGGCAGGTGGATGATGTTGTAGAAAAGGTGTCATCATCTGATATGATATCAAAGCACAGTTTTAATTGATTAATCCTGGTGAATAATTAGTTGCCACATTCCTCTTTATTATTCAGTATATACTTTCTCTTCTTTCATAATTTCTGATCGTGTAATTGGTGTTTCAAGGTTTTTGTTTGTAGCTTTCATGTTCTTCTCTGTAGTGCTGGATTAAAATGAGAATACCTGCCACTAACCCTGCAGAACACCTTGTTGACATAACTGATAAAGCATAGAAAAAATGATAATTGAGTAACTGAGAAAAGAGCAGAAAATCCCTATTAAAATATAGAGAATCACCTTCTTTTGTGTTTAAATCTGCTTTCCACGAGGAAAGGAAATTTTCTCTGAAACTAAAGAAGCTGCCTTTTCCTAGTACAACTGAATTGATCTTCTACATCTGTTGTGGTAAGTTTTTGCTGAGTATGCTGGTGTATACCTCACTGTGTCATAAGCTGTCAAGTACGCTTGTTAGACTCTGGGCCAGATTCTGTTCTGAATAAAACTAATGAAAATCTGAAGTCATTGAAATTAAACAGCTTGTGAAGTTGAAAGAGGAGTTCAAACATTTTCAAGATTTGCACCTCATACAACCAAATCTTTTTAAAAGTAGGAGGCCTACATATCTTTCATATGCTAGGAAACAAGCAGAACTCTGAGAGACATTCTGAGATTGATCTTTGATAAATCTGTTAGCAAAGATCTTTGATGTACCCTTGGATAGCTGAGGATATTTGTATATAGTATAATATTTTCTGTCTTATAGCCTCCACATTTGTGACTAAAAAAAGCAGGTTAGAACAGGACATGAAAATTATAATAGAAATAAATACTTCTCATGCAACAGGATTTTTACCTGAATTATTTTTCTGAATGTACTATTAAGGAAACCCAACTGCATCCTCAGTGCCCTGAGAACATTTTTTTTCTAAATGTGTTTTGTGTTAGAGAAGCTAAAGATGAACCTGAATCCAGTGTTGTATGCGAGAGAGATAATATTCTTCTTTGTCCTGATTTTATAAGTTATGCAAATTTTTTGAGATAAAATCTGAGATATAGATTCAAGCCCATTCTGCAGCTGGAGGGAAATAACTACAGCTTTCCTCACTTTATCAACTACTTTAATAATAAGCTACCTTAGAATTAAGTAGAGTGCAATGGAGGGTCTAAAATCCTGTAAAATGCCTGCCAGTTTTCTTTTACGTTTTAGGGTTCCTCCACAAATTTAGTGGGACGTCTTTTTAAACATGGCATGCCACGTCATCAAGTTTCCTACTGCAATACAACAATTCCATTTTGCCCTTCTCATTGGTCTCTCAACAGTGCTCACAGGGTAGGAACCACATCCATCCTCCCTCACTTTCCACTGCAGGAGATGAGAGCACATGAAGCAAACTTCTCTTACTTTCTTGTTTTCTCCTTGTCTGCACACGTAACAAGAAGGAGACAAGGAAAGAATAAGGCTTCCCAAAGACACCATTTTTTCACAGACATACTTTTAAAGAACTGCATTAACTTAGAGTGGGTGGGGATGTCACACTCTTACCTCCTGTTGTGCTTTTGCTTGATTCGTTTCAGTAAGAATGTAAATGGGATGAGTAACTCCCAATATCAATTAATGTCCAGATAAAGTTACTGCTTCAGACTGATGGGAAGGTTTCTATCAGAAATCTTGCTTCATATAAGACAGAATATAGTCAAAACTGAGGCTTGGACATCCTAGAATGACTGCCTGAGGACTCTGTTGTGCATATAAGCTCTTGTAAAAGTTAATTGTAGTTGTTTTCAGTTTTAAAGTCCATTATTCTCACAATAAAGGGCGTCATTGTCATTCTGTATATGAATTTCTGACAGTTTTTAAAATAGTTTATCAGCTGCAGTACATTTGCTGTAACAGAACTCATTATTACATTGAAGAAATGAAACATTTCTTCCATATAACCAAAAGAACAAAAATGCTAAAACCCTGAAATGTTTATTTTTCACCCACTGCACAAAGGCTGTCAACACAGTTTAAAATTAAAGATGAGAGCAGCTAAATGGCCTGGATGTGATCAACCTCTATCTAACCTACTTTCTTCAGAGTCATCTTTGCTGAAAATAAATCTTTAAAATGTCAGTTCCTCAACATTATCAGTGTCATTAATGCATCCTTCCCAGCAGCGTGGTCAAAAATTTTGCTGATGTTGCTGCTTCTTAGGGCTCCAGTGACTCATTGTCTGAAATGTCCTAATAATTAAACACACCATACCAGAAAAATCTCCCTGTAAGCAATCTCAGTCCAGTTCCAGCATGGGCCCTTGACTCACGATGGCCTCATGATGTGTGGTGAACCTACAATTAATTATACATTTAGTTTGGCCAGTGGTCATTGTAGACAAATTTTGCAGTCTTTTCTTCATTTCAGGGTATGGATGCTGAAACCAAGCAGTTGAACACCATAGCCTCTTTACATCCAGTTCCTCTCTACTATAAAAATATGCTTCCTATCATTCAAAAATCTCTCTTCTAAACAGATTTATTCACTTATCACTTATTTTGAACCTGTTTGCATGTAATCTTAATTGTCATTTTTACGTCTGCATTTTGTTCCTCTTCTTCCTTCCATTTTCCAGTCAGTTTACCATCAATATCTATAAACCAACTACTTTAAACTATTCAACTGAACTGATAGGTGAGGGCAGCATTCATCTATAAAAATATGGCACGTACACTGTCACCTATGTTGCTAAATGAATCTCAGAAAGACTATTTCTGGAATTAAGGCTTTAGCGGGTGGCAGAGCAGCAGCATGTGACTTGAAAGAGATTGCATATCTCATACTATAAAATACACTTTAGATAAAGTATCCTAGCTAGCGGCACTTTGATGTGGAAATCAGAACAGTTACATTCTTACTGACTACTAAATTCACTTCTGAGATTATTATTTTTGAATGAAAACTGTGAGAAAAAACCTAATGAGGTTACAGCTCAACTTCTGAGCAAATAAAAGACTTTTTTTGGACTCCTGTCTATTCTATTTAGGATTTTACCATTAAGGTTTCTTGATAACGCTGAAATTTTTTGATCAGCACAATTCTGGGATTTACCTTAAAGGCCAAGAGCAACAGACAAAACCTTCCATCTGTGTTAAGGAGAAATAAGCAACAACAAAACAAACAAAAATATACGGAGCTGTATTGCAGCTCTAGTCACTGTGACTGTTGACATAGAGCACGGAGAGCAGACCTTTATCTGTTTTTAATGCAAAATCAGTGGAACTGTACTTTAGACATGTAAAAACTGTTCCAGAATATTCCTTAAATATGAAAAAAAGATACTGGACCAGAAAAAGACTCTGCTATGGAGGTCGAGGACAGCTGGGAGAGAATAGCAAAGTACTCCCTGAGATTATTTTTTTATTTTTATTTTTATTTTTATTTTTATTTTTATTTTTATTTTTATTTTTATTTTTATTTTTATTTTTATTTTTATTTTGTTAATGGTAGTTGCAAAGTAAGAATTCATCAAAACCCAAACTACTTGTAAGAACAGATTGATTTTGGTTTACTTCATGTTTTAGGGGAAAAAAAATCAAAGTTGGTGAATTTGAAGACAAAAATAGTTTGAAGCAATTGTGTTATTTCCTAATATAAACTGTAGTAAATAATATGTAACTGGCTAGATTCTTGTTATAACCTAAAATGATTGCTGAGCATGGTCTTCTCTTGTTCTTGAAAATCTGTTCTGAAATTCAAACAGCAAAAATGTACAAAATTTCAATTCATCTTGAGGAAGAAAAAAAACCTTTGGTATATATGATTTCTTGTTGAATTAAGGAGCTATTAGAACATTATTCATCATCTTACAATGGCACTTTGATTAGAAAGACAAAAACACACATTGATTATGAAAACAAGCAGAGATTAGACTTAAATAGATTAATAGATTAATTCTTTTAGTTACATAGTAGAAATGATTTTAGAAGATTACTCTTTTGCAGTATACAGATGTTCAAGACCTGTTAAGACAGCATATTTTGCTAAAATTGTCCATTTTTCTTCTTTTAATGTATCACTGTATATTCAGTTCTTACCCCTTACATAGACAACATGGTATGAAAATATTTTATTTCAGAAGCATCAAAATGATATCAAAATTCAAAAAAGTAGGAAGTATAATATCCAGGAAGAGAGCATGCAGACATTGCCTGTGTACTTGTAAGAATATAATCTTTATTAACCTCTCTTTACTGAAATATAAATAGAAGACTATCCTCTTGCCTGAACAAAATGCTGGGAATATAAATGAGTTCTGTTCAGCAGGTCCCTGTTAATACTCACCTGCATTTTCTTTGTAACTGTTATTAATGCCTAACAAAGTTCTAAAGCAAAATGTGTAGTGTGTACACTTCTGGTATTATTTAGTACATAATACCTCATATTTATTTGCTAGCACTGTATAATTTTAACTGGCTAAAGTTACGTCTCAGAATACTATCAGAATCAAGAAAGCAAAAACAGTAATTAGGCTGTGCAAAAAAGGTGACGTAAAAAGCTAACATAAAAAACTGTCACTACTGAGTATGGATTAGTGTACTAGCACATTGCTGAATGAAATCTGGCTCTTGGTATGTACCCATACTTAGTTAAATGTGTACTGAAGCACATGATATTCAGACAAGGAGCACACATTTATAATTTAGTGGAGCAGATTAAAAGAGCCTGGGAAAATTAAAAGGCAATATTTGTTAACTATTTATATATAGAGAGAATATAATGTGCACACAAGAAGTATAGGATAGAAACAGAAAGAGAAGACAACTGAGTATTGCAGTGATGTATATGGTATGTTTATCTTTGGATTTGGGATAACAAACAATAATGAGGCAATAAAACAGTAATGAAGAAGAAAATGCAGCTCTTTAAAGAAGCCAGAGGCCATAAATATTTTTGCAACATCCATCAAAGATTAAAATAGTTCCAAATGGGCAGTCAAAAACTTCTGATTATCTGCAGGCACTGAACATTCATAAATAGCTAAGGTTTGGAAATGGTGACATAAATTGCCCTGTAGGCTGTTTCTTTGCCACATTAGTGCATTTTACCAATTTACTGTCATATTTAATATTGATTTACAGGATATACTTCTATACTTAGGCTGCTAATTTTCAGAGCCTCTCAGCAATAAACACATAGTGAGCGTTGAGCTAGTTCAGTTACTAACACTCAAGTAAGAATGAAGCACACAATCCTATTATTTATCTTTGGTTATCTTCCTATTATAATTCAGCATAAACTTACCATATTTTCCTTCTTCATTCATTTATGTGCCAGCATTTACATGCACCACATTCTTTTATAAAGTATAAAGTAAGTTTTTCACAAATTCAAGACTGTCTGGTAGCTATTTGCAAAATATTATTTAGGAGACATGAATTTCACTTTGTATTGCAGCTAAAGAAGCCAGTTACACATTAACTGATGAACATTTAGTCTAGCATAATCTAAGACCAAAATATACTATATTTCTTGTCTATAACTAGTATATAGTATCATAATAATATTCACTCTGCAGAAACTATTCTAATTAGTATTAGATAAGAATCACTATGTCACTAGATAAAAAGCACTGTGGAAGTTAATTATAAATACTGATTAATTTATAAAATGTTTACAATGCAACATCTAACATGATAAAGCTTTGATGACTAGTTTATAGTTTTCACCTCTATCTTGACAGTTTGATCAATTTCATACCTCTTTTATTTTCTTGTCCTACATTTAAGTGAAGTCTCAGAGTTAGTGTCACAAAAAGCAGAAATGGGCTTTAAATGAAGTAGAACGATGATATATTAATCACTAGTGGTTATTGTCAAGTCCAAGAGGACTGACTGGAAAAAAAAAATATATTTTTTTGCTAAGTTGTTGCATACTTTTCTTTTAAATACCAAACCATTCTGGAATAGGAATAGGATCCTAAAATGAGAGAACATCTACTGCAAGTTATGTATGTGGCTAACTTCCATGATATCACTGGAGCTAATTAATTGCCTATTCGTAAAGAAATAATTTCAACTGGAACTAGCCAAGTAAGTGATGTTAGTATTGTGTAAGGTTCATGTAACAATGAGCATGTTTAGTCTTTAGCACAAGTTATGATTCATATACCTGAATGATCTCATTTCTGAAATAGATGCAGTCTCTCAAAAGACAAAATGATTCTGTTAATTTTTTTTTCTTCTATAAATTCCTATTGCCAGAGAATGAAGAGAACATAAGATTTCCAAAAGCATGAGAACACAGAAAAGACGTCACAGAATCATAACATGACTGAAGCAGGAAGAAAGCTCTGGAGACACCCAATCTAATCTCCTGTTCAAAGCAGAGTCACCTCAGGCAGGCTCCTCAGTGTTCTGCCCAGTTAAATTTTGAATCTCTCCAATGATGGAAACTCGTACCTTCTCTTGGTAATTAATTCCTGCATTTCACCACTTTTACATGGAAACAGTTTCTATTTAATTAGAACTTCCTGTAATTTGGTTCATGCACACTGTCTTTTGTCTTGTTGCTGGGTACCACTGAGAAGGGTCTGGCACCACCACCACTGAAGTTAATGCCATCAATGTAGGTTGCTCCAAAAGTAATGTCTCCTATTTATTTCCATGGAAACTACAACATATACAAACAGCACAGTACTAGTATTTGATAGAGCAAATTCTCAGCTACAGAAGAGTATTTTTCAGTACAGTCATCACCATTAGCTCATTCTTGTGGATGACCTGATTGGGATGTTCTTCCTACTGTGGTGTGACAGCTGTGCATGGATGTCCAGAATGTGGCTTGCCTTTTGTATCACTGTAATCACTCCTGAAACACACCATCCACTGCCTCACTGTACTCACATCCACTCTTTGGTCTCCATAAATGTTCAGAAAGCATCGATGAATGTCAATGGGTGCCATTCTTTTCCACATGGATGAATTCAGTGACACACCTTCATACACACTTTCGTGTCAGATGCCATTCTGTCAGACTGCCCCTCTGCTGCCATCTGTCACATGGCAACAAAATACAATGGATATTGGTGGGAAGGTTCAGTCTCTAATAACATACCACCAACATCCACCTCTGATGTTATGGGCCAACATAATAAAATAAGATAAAATTACTTTCAGAACAGCCCTCATAGATTGTTGCAGTCTTGCCCAGCAGCTTCTGTGAGCCAACTGCATCACTCTGATTAAACAAGAGAACACAAAAAAGTTATAGTTACTACAACTGCAAAAAACCCATCTCCGGTATGTGGAGAACAGAGAAATTGGATATGAGCTTTCATACAGATATTTTGCTCAGTAATACTTTAACAGCTGTCTAAATATATATTGGGATATCATTGCTGTGATAGCTTCATTCCATAAAGCGAAACAGTGCCTAAGTAGTCTACACAGTGCTAGAAATTCAACTCCATACTTGGACTCCCCTTCTCAGCTAGAAATAAGAAACTAAGGAAAAAAGCTTCCTGATGCAGCCGGTAAAAGAGCCTACCAGAGGAGATGCCCCACTAGACCTGCTGTCCTCAAACAGAGAAGAACTGGTGGTAGAAGTAGAGGTCTGGAGTGGTCTTGGATAGAGTGACCACGAAATGGTACAGTTCTTGATTCTTGAAGTCAGGAGGGGGGCCAGCGAAACTGCTGCCTTGTACTTTCCAGAGGGCAGACTTTAACTGTTCAGGACACTGGTAGAGAGGGTCCCTTGGGATTCAGTCCTGAAGGGTAAAGGTGCCCAGGAAGGCTGATCAGTCCTCAAGAAGTATGTCTTAAAGGCGCAGGAGCAGTCTGTCCCCCTGTGCCTCAAGATGAGCTGGTGAGGAAGAAGACCAGTGGGGATGAAAAGGAAGCTTTTCCTGAGGCTCTAGGAGAAACACATTCTACCTCCCGTGGAAGAAGGGACGGCAGCTCGGGGAGAGTACAAAGAAATTGTTAGGATGTGCAGGGAGAAAACTAGAAAGGCGAAAAAGCCCAGCTTGAACTCAACTTGGCTATTGGGGTGAAAGAGAGCAAAAAACTATTTTACAAATACATTAACAGTAAGAGGAGGGCTTAGGAAAATCTCTACTGGATGTGGCAGGGAACATGACCACTGAGGATAAGTAAAAGGCTGAGGTACTCAATGACTTATGTCTGTCTTTAAAAGTCAGACAAGTTATCCTCGTGGTACTCTACTCCCTGACCTGGAAGTCTAGGATGGGGAGCAGAATAAACCCACAATGATTCAGGAGGAAACAGTGAGAGATCTCCTATTTCACCTGGACTGCCACAAGTCCATGGAGCAGAATGTGATCCACCCAAGGGTGCTGAGGGGTCTGGTGGAGATGGCTGCCAAGCCATTTTCCATCATCAGCGTTCTTGCTCAACTGGAGAGATCCCAGAGGATTGCCAGTGTGACTCCCATCTACAAAAAAGGTCGTAAGAAGGATGTGGGGAACTATAGGCCTGTTAGCCTGATCTCAGTGCCAGGTAAGGTTATGGAGCAGATCACCTTGAAGGAGATCATGCAGAATGTGCAGGACAACTGGGATCAGGCCTAGCCAGAATGGGTTCATGAAAGGCAGGTCCTGCTTGACCAACCTGATCTCCTTCTATGATCAAGTAACCTACCTGGTGGATGAGGGAAAGGCTGTTGACATAGTCTACCTAGACTTTGGAAAAGCCTTTGACACTGTCTCCCACAGTACTCTCCTGGAGAAGCTGACAGCCCATGGCTTGGACAGGTACACTCTTTGCTGGGTGACAAACTGGCTGGATGGCTGGACCCAGAGAGTGGTGGTAAATGGAGTTAAATCCAGCTGGCGACTGGTCACGAGTGGTGTTCTTCAGGGGTCAGTACTGGGGCCTGTCCTGTTTGGTATCTTTATTGATGACCTGGATGAATGGATTGAGTGCACCCTCAGTAAGTATGCAGATGACACCAAGTTGGGAGGAAGTGTCAATCTGCCTTGGGGAAGGAAGACCTTACACAGAGATCTGGACAGGCTGGATAGCTGGGTTGAGGGCAGTGGGATGAAGTTCAACAAAACCAAGTGCCAGATCCTGCATTTTGGCCACAACAACCCAGGCAATGCTACAGGCTTGGGGGAGAGTGGCTAGAAGACTACACAGAGGAAATGGACCTGGGAGTATTAGTCGACACTCAGCTGAACATAAGTCAGCAGTGTCCCAGGTGGCCAAGAAGGCCAGTGGCATCCTGGCTTGTATCAGAAATAGTGCTGACAGCAGGAGCAGGAAAGTGATCATCCCTCTGTACTCAGCTCTGGTGAGGCAGCACCTTGCGTTCTGGTTCAGTTTTGGGCCCCTTACAACAAGAAAGACATTGAGGTCCTGGAGCATGTTCAGAGAAGGGCTATGAAGCTGGTGAAGGGTCTAGGGCACAAGTCTTATGAGAAGCAGCTGAGGGACCTGGGATTATTTAGTCTGGAGAAGAGGAGGCTCAGGGGAGACGTTATTGCTCACTACCTCCTGAAGGGAGGTTGTGGCGAAGTGGGGCTCAGCCTCTTCTCCCATATAGCTAACAATAGGACTAGAGGGAATGGCTTCAAGTTGTGCCACGGGAAATTCAGTTTGGACGTTAGGAAAAAATTATTCTCTGAAAGAGTGGTCAGGCGCTGGAATAGGCTGCCCTGGCAGGTGGTGGAGACACTGTCCCTGGAGGTGTTCAAGAAACATTTAGATGTTGTGCTGAGGGACATGGTTTCTTGGGAAATATTGGTGATAGGTGGATGGTTGGACTGGATGATCTTGGAGGTCTTTTCCAACCTTGATGATTCTATGATTCTATAAGAATAAGAAGTAATTCCCAGTTCAGACCCCCTCCCTTCACTAAATCCTATCTCCAGGTTCTCAGTCCTCTTGCTAACAGCTGTATCCATGTTCAAATATCACCTGCAAGGAGTGAGATGAGACCTAGCTGGTCTTTCCCAGCTCATAAGAGCATGAAATGGCTAACCCATTTCTACATTACTTTTGCAATCCTTGCATCTTACAATACCCAGAAATGAATGCAGAGGAAGCAATGGACAAATAAATCAACCTTATGTGATATCAGCTGGGCAAACCTAGTATACCTGTGCCTGGCTTCTTTCTGACCTTCTCTAGAAGGTAAAAAACCTTTTGTTTGCTCTTTCTCATTACAATTAAAGGATTGTACGAGGTCACCATGTACGAGATGTGAAATTACATTACAAAGTTCAGCTAGTGCCAACTAGATGCTGATGAAGTCTGGGGAAGGTGCTAGACATAATGTCAGATAGTCTCAGACTGATTTTGCATTACTGGAAACATTTTCCTGCCAAAAGAGGATGTGCCACACAGAACTCGTGTGTACAAGTCCGAGGACAACACTATTAAGAAAACTAAAATCAGTAAGAACTACAAATGTTATTTAATTTTGTCTAAGTGAGAAATCTCTTTGTCTGAAGCTCATTCTTTCTGTATTCTAAATTACTTCTTGGCTTTTAGAGATCATTCAAAAGGGAGAAACCACTTTTTTATCATGGTAAATTGGCCATCTTGAGGCAACTGCACAAAGTAAATCAGGTTCTGGACATTAATATTCATCTGTTCTTTTTCACAGAGCATCATTTTTTTTAATAAATTCCAATTTTTAAAATACGATTAATGAAGGGCTTATTTTCTGTCCACATGTGGAATTGAACATTTATATTCTATTTGGAAGAAGCCAAATATACTTGTAAAACTTGGTCTCTGTATTCAAAGCACTTTACTGTTTCATTTTGACCACTGATAGGATTGCCTCTCTGAAGCTAAAAATGATGCTTTACTGCAAAAAACAGTCCACAATTAAGGAAAAAAACAGTAAGAGTGGCCTGAAGAAATGGGATAGGTTATTATTTTAAACATATCTCACTGCCTGGGGAATGGGACTTTCCTATTCCCTAGGTTTAAGTAGAGGGCAGAGAATGTATAGCCTTAAAATAGACTAGAAACTCTAAAGCCCTTTTTCCCTTCTGTCTCTTTTTCTTTTCACTTCATGTATGGAAGAGATACTGATTTGCTTATTGTATAAATGCAGGCATTCACTATCAAGCAATGTAGGACAAGAAGTATTTTATTATACTTTTTATCAGTAACAAATGTGAGCTAGGCAGTAAAAGTGTTAAGAATTAGAGAATTAATAATACCAATTACTAGTCTTTCTGTTGTCATTTTTCTTTGATTTTTTTAATCTCTATGGTGTCATTTCTTTATATTTCAGGAGGAAGTCTAAAGCTGAGTTTTGTTCTGTTGAAAGAAATGAAATTGGGACCGTTGGGCAATTTAAATGTGTTTTTGCAAAGAAATACCCAGTGCTATTATGGCTTTAATTTTCTCTGTACATCCACAATAGGTAGCTCATATAATACAAGTTAGAAAATATTCCAGTAATGTTAAAATTTTCAAAACTCAGTAATAAAATACTAATAAAAGTGTCCGTAAATTAAGCAATAATGAATAAATATTTAAAACACTTTTTCATATATTGCACTTTTTAAAACATAAATCAGAATTACTTGCAGTCCATGCATTTTTTACTTCTGCTCATCATCTGTGGTTCCATGTCACCAACAAAGAATCATGAAACTTTGAAGAGACACAGTATTTCATATGGGTGTGATAGGTGCTTTCCATGGCCATACCGATTTCTTCTCCCCTACTCTTGAAGAATGCAGATAAGACTGCTTCCTTTCCAGGCTCCAGGGTACTGTTTCTCTGTGGACTGAATAATCTTGTGGGATACCAATGTTGTGTAGACTCTTCCTCCCTCATTGCAATGTCAACAATGATAAAAGCAACTGGAATTATGTCTGCAATTCTTTCTTAGAACCACCTCAAGGATTCTTGAATGGAATCCTCAGAAGAATTCTTATAAAACTCTTAAAGTTTCTTTCTACCCTTCCCACAGTTATGTAGTCAAAGCATCTGTTTAGATGCTTTGGCTGAGTCAAGCTCAGCCTTTTAGAAGGATCACTTTATTTAGCAACATGATTTCATCCTTTTGCAAACCATTCTTCTGCCGTGCTTTGTGAATCACACCCCATTTTTTTAGCTTATAAATATTTTAAAAGTTACCCTTATCTCATGGACATCTACTGTCATTGGCCATGGTTCACTTCACATCAAACAAGCATCATATGTCCTCATACAAGTTCCTGTTCTGTCACTTCAAGGGAAGTAGTGCAGATGTACAGAAGTAAGATGTACCAAATGGTCAT
Source organism: Numida meleagris (assembly GCF_002078875.1). Lineage (NCBI taxonomy): Eukaryota > Metazoa > Chordata > Aves > Galliformes > Numididae > Numida > Numida meleagris. Next base: position 14,534,592 of record NC_034438.1, read on the forward strand.
GGCTGCAGGCCATGTAGAAAAAACCTTAGTGGGCCACATTTGAAGCTGTCATAGAGTCTTTGGCTGTGAGGAAGATATGTCCTTTAACATGGGCTAGGGATGTGCTTTATAATGAGTCATGATTGGAGCTTTCCTTTAAAGTAGGTTATTTATCCATTCATAATGTGTTTAGTTGTCTCACCAACATGTAATTAATACATGTAAAGTGACTAGAATACATACTGGCTTACCTTTCCATTCATTTTTTTTTCTCTCAGATGACTTTCTAGTTTACAGGCAGACTTGTAACATTTGACTTTATCTCTTTTTCTCCTAGTATGTCTACACAATGTAATACAATGCAGCGAATTTAGTTGACCTATCTGTGAGCAAGGTTCCTTGCATGCTAGTGCATGATCTAAACCTCCTCTGAATGGAAAATTATCCCCCTGGAATTGCTCCAACTTGCCATCAGGGCTCCTAGAACTTAGAACAGTTACTGTACAGCCCTGTCATACTTTTGATCTATGTTCAGATCAAGAACTGCAGAACTATTAGAGGTATCTGCTCATTATTTGTCTCTTTTGGGGCAGTAACAGAAACACGTCACTGAAGCTTTAAATCAGTGTGAAATAAAAATCTTTTGAAAAACTAGAAAGTACTGTTCAACTCCCTTTTATTTTCATTTTTATTATTTTTCATTTTTATTTTATTTATTTATGTCACATATATGAAACCCTATTACTGGTGAAATTTCAGACTACTGTTAACTGAAAACTGCAACAATTCATAATGAACATCTGGCATTATTTATTTATTTATTTATTTTTGTCTGTTACAGCCCATTCTGACACCAAGAGCATTGCTTTGGTGGGTGGTAAACTAGTACAAGGGAAAATAAAGCATACCATCTGTCTCCTTTTGTGTTTGCCCATAATGTGTCTTCATGTCACTAAGCAGAGTCAAGTGTTTCATTCTAGTCAAAAGTATACAGTAAGATAGATTTGGCTCACAGCACAGTTTCCATAGATAGCCCTTTAAACTGTAAAGTATCCTTATCACTGAGTTCTATTGTCGAGATGAAAATACAGTATCATGCCTTTTAGTTTGATTGGGAACCTAATCAGAGTTATTTTGACTCTGTGCTGTTTGTTAGGAAAATGGAAGGTAAATCCAGTGGGTTTCTGGTAGGGTCCCTCTAACCATGCTACCATTCAGTGTTTTTGTTAATGGTCAAATGGTAATATAGAGTACAAAAAGCCAGGAAGGGTCCACTCATGTAGTGTCTACTACTTTAACTGAAAGGCTGGGAAATCACAACTTGGACAAATGAGAGAAATAGTATTTGACATGGGCAAACATTGCATCCCGGCCCTGGAAAGGAGAAACAGCTCTGCAAATGTCAGAAGTAGTATTGGCGTTGTAGCTCCCTCGGGGTTTGGAGAGCTTTGGATCTCAGTACAAGGCAGTACTTTGGATATCAGTACAAGTGGGTACTGATATCTTACATGAAAATCATACTGGAAAACACATGAAGAATAATCTGAGATAAATGATCTTATTCTAGTACACAAAATAAGTAAAGCATTAGTTGAAGTTATCTGTTCAGAATCACCTCTGAGGGAGATTTGGACAACTGGAAACATTTGGTCCAATGCAAAGGCTGGTTAGGCATTGGAACAGTGTGCCCAGGGAAGTGGTAGAGTTGTCATCACTGGAGGTATTTAAGAGATGTGTGGACATGGTGCACAGGGACATACATGGTTTAGTGGTGAATTTACAATATTAACTTGATGACTGAATTTGGTGATCTTAAGGATCCTTTTCAACCTAAGTGATTGTGTGTTTCTATGATTTCAGTAGGACATAACTGCTAGACTCCTAGAAAATATTTCCTAAAGCAAAGACTTAAAAATTCATGACTGTTTAGGTTAAAGAAGAAATGATGGAGTTTGGTGTGTTTGTGGAAGTGTCTCAAGTAAATGCTATAATTTTATTGCAGTGATGAAGACTCGGGTTGGGTTTCAGGAAAAACATCCTAACTACAGAGAGGAACAGCCTCTGTATAGTCTCTCTGGGAAGATTAGCAAGGCTTTAACTGTGAAAGACTTCAGAGCTATGGTAGAAAAGTTAATACTGAAAGAGGTGTTTGTATGGCTTACCTTACCTTGACTATATGAAGGACACAAATGACATATTTTAGGGATCTTTCTAGCTTAATGTTGCTGGGTCTTGACATTAAGTTAGTTTTTACATATAATTCAAGAATGTTTCCTTTATTAAACAAATACAGCTAGGGTAAATACGACGACATATAGAATGGTATTAACCTTTTTCCTTTGGTTTCATCCTGCTATCTGTTTTACTGTTAAGCTACTGGTTTACTGAAAATGAATTCTACTGCTACTAAACTGCTCTACATCAGATCGGAAATGTTATACAGTCCTGGCATTTTTCACCAGCTGATTATATTTATGTTCATCATTAACTGTAAGACAACTATTCTTCCTAGAAAAATAAGACTGAGAAAACCATGTTTTGAGCTAACATGTGGCAGAGTCAGGGCAATCTTGGAAGTAAATTTTAGGCTCTTGAAAAGTATAGGAGAAGAGAATGGGTGACCTTTTTGTTTGCTCAGAATTAAAGCTAAGACAAGTCTTTAAGGCATACATTGCTTCAGTGAATATTTTGCTAGAATAGAATAATAATCATAATAGAGTAATACAAATTTATAATTTAGCTATCAATTAAACACAGAATTATACATGAAGATGAATCAGCCTTGCTTAATTTGTTACTGTTAAATGAAAAAAAAGCAATATATTTTTGAAATTTGATTTTACCTGAGAATTTTGAAAACAATTTTCTTAGATGTCTTGTCTCCTCAAGGGCAGTGACTCCACAGCTTTTACTGAAATGTGCCCTGACATTCACGTTAATAATTCCCTTGCAGGAAGTGAGCTATGAGTTTTGCGACTGGAAGAGATCGTATCTATTCAATTATGCTGTGGAAATACCTCCCCAATTGATTGGGAAGGCACACAAGCCTTGGAGCAACTAACTTTAATAAATCAGTCTTTATGTATTTGTGTAGGTGGGTGGGACAAATAATAATCTGGTATACAATGTGGGATGTAAATGGTAACAATAAGCTAAAGTATTTTGAAGCTATTTAAATTCATCAAAATAGATGTTTGAATTGGAAAGCTCTTTCATTTATGGAAAAATTCTGAGGAATGTTCATAATCATAGCACTGTCTGGGTTTCTTTTATATTACTCTTTCTTGCATCTACATTTACTTTTTTAACAGAGTTATTTCAATAAATGTATCATTTTTTAATTCTAAAATGGCACTTCTTCAAGGTTTAATACAAATCTCAGAAGACTCAGCCAGAAACATGAAGGTACGTTAAACAGAGTGACTTTAATACTCCTTTTTACTCCTCAGCTCACAGAATCACAAAACCATTTGAATATCCTGCCTTGGAAGGGACCCACAAGGATCGAGTCGAACTCCTGACTCCACTCAGGACCATCCAGAAATCAAACCCTATGTCAGACAGCTTTGTTCAGACACCCCTTGAACTCCAGCAACTTGGGGCCGTGCCCACTGCCCTGGGCAGCCTGTTCCATGCCCACCGTTCTCTGGTACAGAGCCTTTCCCTAAACCCCCACCCTCCCCTGTCACAGCTCCATGCCATTCCCTCGGGCCTTGTACCTGTCACCGAGAGCAGAGCTCAGCGCTGCGCTCTGCTCCCTGTGAGGAGCTGCAGCGGCTATGAGGCCTCTGCTCAGCCTGCTCTGCTCTGGGCCCAGCACACTGAGGGACTTGGTTTTATTAAGGTTATTATGGTCCTATTCAGATTTTCTGACAAAAGGCAAATGGTTCAATTAATTTTGGCTTAATATTTTAGCAATAGCATACTGTATGTTTGAAAGAGTCTTATAAAAGCATACCTAATATCACTGGTTTGATGAGAGATTTTGGAAAGTAATACAACTGAAACAATTTTGGATTAATACAAAAATTACATTCTTAAAGAGAGAGATTTGCCTATCAATTTTTCTTGTGAAAAGGGTTTTTGAAGATATATTGTTCATATTATCTTTTACAAATATTTGATCCACTAAAAGGCAAGCAAAACATTAATTCATAGTGTTAAACTCTTGCCTATGTCATTGTTACTTTGATTTGGATAAGTTGTTGTAATGCTAAATGTAGCCATAGCTGCATTGACAAAGACGTCAGGATATAAAACAATTCATCACTTTGATAAATTTATTATTATCAGTAGCTTTATGTTCTTTATAGAGAACATATTTCTTACAGACCACATGTCTTACAGAGTCCAGGATGTTCAAAAGATTGCCTGTAACCAGATGGCATATTATTATTCTGATATATATTTAATTCCGCTTCAGAGTGATAAATAAAAAATAAATATAAATAAATAAAACTAATATAGAAACTATTTATTAGCAATTATCAAAATTATCTGGATTATCAAAATTATATTTCTTGGATCTATTTCATTTTGTTATAAACAAAATCCAAAATTTTACTTGTGTTCCCTCTCCTCAGCCTCTCTTCCAGATGTACAGCAACAAGCTCTGGCTAATTTTCCTGAGGCAGATGGTGTGTGAGCATAGCTGTAGGAATAGAGAATGCTGAAGTAAGTCATGTCATTCTTAGTGACTTTTGAACTACTGAAAAAGGAAAGACAAATCTCCTAAGTACACAATCCCGAGTACATTGTTCATTTGCAAGCTTTTTGGTGGTGGTGGTGATAAATAGAAGTCTTTTTCAATTTGACAAGCCTTCATAGCAATCTGTTTTTGTTTTGAGTTCTGTCTCTGAAGGAAGAGCTGGAGTTTTACTGTTGCCATCAGATGACTTTAAGTCTTTAACCATATTACATTAGGATTGCCAGAATTAATTTTCCTTAACATCGTGGACTTTCAAAATACACTAAAATTAGATTTTAATAAATAAAATTTAAGCAGAAGTGGAGACATGGATCTTTTACTTCATACCTACTTCAGTGATTTTGATGCCAAGCACCAAATAACAGTCTAAAGCAGATACCATTTGTGTGTGTGTGAGTGTTCTGATAAGTGCCTCTATATTTCAGAAACCCATGATACAGTTCTTAAATTCACAGGGAATTATAGGAGAAAAGTCTGCCTTGATATAAAGAAAAAATGTTGAAGCTGTGATTTTGTATCAAGGCTTGATTTTGTTATAGACTGATAATAGAAAATTCACATTCAGCTACAAAAGATATCTGCACAAACTTTACTTCTGAGTTCTCTAAATCCTTCATACATGGTTTCAGTGAAGAACATGTTTATCTCATCTGAAAAAAATCTGTATGTAAGTTCCGTGTTTTGTATATGTTTTAGGTTTCTTTAGGATAACTGTCCCATTAATTTTCTCTAGGAACTTAGGATAAAGATAATCTCTCCTGAGCGTTGTTGGCTAAAAGCCAAATGTCTAGTCTAAGTTCATAGTGTTAAGGTGCTCCTTTGGTCAATGAAGATAAGTAGTATCAGTATCAGGTCATTCCCTTGCTAAACAGACTTGTAAGCATGTTGGGATTAAAACCTCATTTGGATTTTGCACGGTAGGAGTCGTAATATGAATCATATTACTTCTATCCTTCTCTATTTATTCATATATTTCATTTATTAACAATTTTGTTCTTGTGTTTGTATGTCATTCCTATAGATGGCATCAACATCTATTATCTATTTCCCACTGTTAAGCTAAGATTCAGGTTCTACTGATGACTTCAGTGGGAGTGCCTGTGTGCATTTTTTTACTTTTCAACATTAAGGTTAGCTGGGAGCTCTGTGTGCCCTGTATGCAGGGAGGAACCTCTCAGAACAGGACTCAAAAATACATTATATCTGTGAAGAATATCTCAGTGGTTTAATTAGTACTTCATTTTAGTAGTTCTACTTGATTGAGAGAGGATTAGTTGTGTGAAGAAGCTTGGCACAGATTAAGTCTGTTCAATGGTAATTTCCTTGGTATTAAAAAAAAATACTGATCTGGAACTCCACTTTTTCATTACGGAGTTGATGGCAATACAAGTATTTACTGCTACGCTTGTGATCACAGCAGTAGCTTCATTATTATACAAGTCCTGAAATTGCATTGTGTTCATGAACTCTTTGCTTGATGCCGTGCAATGGACATTTGGGAATTGAGTTTCCTGGGCTCAGTTACTCGCTGGATACAGTAGCTGTGTGAGGTGTAAATTTTGTAGTTCAGAGATAGATTTCAAATTTTTCTGCTGAATAGTATCTTCATTTGGTGTAATATACTAAATTATATTTGTATTTGACAATTAAACTATTTAGCTTTATCTCAACAGATGCGTATACCAGAGTAATATTCATGCAGCTGTTTGAGCTCAAAGACAAATCTTGGTGAGGGTCTGCCTGAGGAGGAAAAAAAGCAGAAATCATAGTCACTCAGTGACAGTATAGCATGGCGCGGTGAGACAAATCTCTGACATTAGGTATATTCCTGGGTGTTTTTCAGGTTAAACAAAATGGTGCCCTTATGTAAATGGTACTGTCATAAAAATGAAAAATCTTGCTTACAGATAGCTGCAGCCTCAGAAAATCTCTGCTTAGCCAGCTTGGCGGGTCAAGTTGTGATAACATCACCTCTGTAATTTTTAGTGTTGCTTCCTTTCACTTTTCATCAGCTCTGTCTTGCTGATATTAACAAAGAACATGTCAGTTAAAGCTGAAGCACAATGCCATATAAATGGAAAAAATAACACTAAGCAACAGTTTTTGGTGAATAAAAATTTGGAATATTCAAAAGTCCATTAATTCCTATTGGTTCCATTGGGTGTCTTGTACCGGAGACAGAAGGTATCATTTTCTAGAGGGGGTATTCACCGGAAGGACACAGTGTGATCTTTATTCAAGACTAAATAATAAAAAATGAGTCGTGTAGAATGTGGCTTGAAAATTTATCTGGCTTGCGATTCCAGAGAAACAGTAACAATTTATGGAGAACCAACAGAATAAACAAAGATGGGAGTTCAGATGAATTTATTCCTATTTCTTACTGACATTATAATCTTGCCCAAGATATTCTGAGAAGTCAATTTACCTGCAAAGCACTCATGTTTAAATTGCATTTTTTCGTTTTCATTACATGCAATTGCATATGCATAAAGACAGTGCAGTCAACTACTGTATAGCTGGATAACAATGTTTTATTTTCAGAGTTTTTGAGATTTCTCAAAAGATGATCCCTCATATGATGTACTGAGTTTGGTCTCCTATAACAATATCCTAAATATCACATATGTTCATAAATGTGACAAAGGGAACACAGGAATAGACAATTCACTGCACAGCTGGCACTGCAGCCTGGCCCACGCCCCGCGCCATCTTCCCCCATCACCGAGAGGCCCGGCCCGGCCCTGGGCGTGCACCCACCGCTCCGCAGCAGCCAAACGTCGGTGCGCAATGAGCGCTGCCTGAGCTGCAGCTGGAGCGCGGAGAGAGCACAGGGCGGTGCAGCTCGAATTATTGGCTAAACAGCAAAATATATGAACAGTGAAAAACATGCAGCCTCGCTTTCCGTTTTGATAAAGGAATTTGAGAACAAGTGTCAAGACTGGGGAAAAAAAAAAAAAAAAAAGACATCCTACTCAAAAATTTGACCGTGTCTCTTTACTTTTATAACCTCTGTTGTAGCAGAGAAAAACATTCCTCACTTCATATTCACGCCTTAAGCATGTCATTGCTTTTTGGCAGTATGCACATTTGTGAACAACTGTTTTCAAGGATGAAGCACAGGAAGAGTAACATTTCCTCTAAAATCTCTGGTGACCACTTTGAGAACTCACTAAGAATTGCAGCCACTGACATCAAACCAGGTATTAAGGCATTAGTTTTACAAAAACAAGGTCACATATCCCACTAGTTCTGTGTTTTGTTGCAATCTTTTTTTTTTTGTTTTAATAAAAATAATAAAGATTAAAATACATTTTCTTACTTATATACATGAACTTCAGTATACATTCTATGCTCCAAAAGTAATGCCTCCTGTTTTATTATAATGGACCACAGCATCAGAGGTGGATGTTGGTGGTATGGAGGTAGATGATGAACCTTCCCACCAATAGTCAGTATATTTTATTTCGGTATGACAAATTGCAGCAGGCAGGCAGTCTGACAGAATGGCATCTGAGATGGAAGTGCAAATGAAGCAAAGGTGTATCATTGAATTCCTCCATGCAGAAAACATGGCATCCGTTGATATTTCTGAATGCTTATGAAGACCAAACAGTATATGTGAGCACAATGAGACTGTGGGTGGTGTGTTTCAGCAGTGGCAAAAGTAAGAGTGGTATGGATTCTTATAACTAGAGCATGCAGCTCTTGTTCATCACTGGCAAAACTGCATAACTAATGGTGGTGACTATGTTGAAAAATACTGTTTTGTAGCTGAGATTTTGCTCTGTCAAATAATGTTATTACGCTCTTTGTATCAGTTGTAGTTTCCATGGAAGTAAATAGGAGGCACTACTTTTGGAGCAACTTTTGCGTATGCAGCCCTAGACAATTTCTGTTCACTCAGCACAGCTCAGGCAAGCCAAAAGGTTGGACACCATGGTGTATAGGGTGAAAATTAAAGAATCAGAGAAGATCTACTAGGTAAGTTGGTAAGGAAGTTGAACAGTTGATGAATTTTGACAACAAACTGCTTTTTATTTTTTTTCAGATAAGTTGCTTCGTGGAAGACAGAAGGAATTTTAAAAATTTTTAAAATTTTTATTCCAGTGACACAATTAATTTCCTCTACAACAAAAAATAATTTTATTAAGCTTCTTACCTCTTTCAGTGGACATGTTCCAGGGCTACCTTCAGTCAAATGCTGCTTTCTTTTACCACCAGAAAGAAAAAAAGAAGAGGTTATTTTCTCAAGCAAATTGAAACTTACATTTACTTTGGGTTAGTAACAAAGAACATTTTTAAGCATTGTCACTTAGATTCAGGAAACTTGTCTTAGATGATGCATAAACCTGTTGACAGTTGTATAAAAATGAGGGCCGTCTCAGTAGGAAATACAGTGCCTTGTGCTACAGACTCCTTGAGACAGCAGAAAGATTGGAAAGACATTTTGGTGTGCTTTGTGGGTGACTGATCAAAGGTGACCTTAGTACCTCATTCAGGACATTTCAGGGTTAGAAATGCTCATGGAAATAGCTGTATCATTTTCTACAGCCTATCTGATACAGCTTTTTGGAAAAACTGTTTTGTAAAGGAATGGTCAATGGACTCTTATAAACTGCAAAGGAGCTTTCAGCTAAAAAGAGTTCAACAGAAATCTCTGCTCTCTTCATTCATTTTTTTTTCTTTCATTTCTTTAGAATGATCAGGGGTTGTTTTTGAGATAGAATACCAGAACAAGCGGTCAAATTTTAAGACATCTTTAGGTATTCCTTGAATATAGATTTATAAATATTAGAAAATAAGAACTAGAAGCTTAAATCTTTTTAAAATTTCTTGTCTGTGGTTCTTCAAATGTATACCTCATCTCACAAAAATGATGAGGTATAGAGCTGCTGAATTTTACTGACTTTTATAATAGAAAGCTGTAGATAATCAGGAGTTTCACAATGAGGTAGTGATAGGCATAGCAGAAAAAGCTTTCCTGGTTTGAAAGGTTTTATTGAATTGGTAGGTTTTTATGCCTCTTGGACCCTGAAACACCTGAAAAATTCAGGAGACATATTTCAGTTGAAAGCTTTATGTGATACCTATCCTGTTTACATTTTCCCATCTTGGGACACCAGGAAGTGACAAGAAAAGTATTGATACCTAACAATATGTTAATCTGTCTGAATTATGTTAAAATCCTGTCAGAAAGTTCTTCTCAAGATGAATTTAACTTTTGTGTGACAGCACAATTCTAAAATTTTTTCTTCACCCACATCTATCACTGAATGCTTTGCTGTTTCAAAAAAAGGACAAAGAGTTTTTTCCTGGAAACTAGCATGGCTGTAAATAACATTTGCACAGTTGCATTTAGGTTTTGAATCCTGTAGTCACAGAATCATAGAATCACTGAATCGTTTTGGTTGGTAGTGACCCTAAAGACCACACAGTTCCAAGAACTTCTGACCTCACTTGGTGGAACAGAGTTTGAGCATCATGTAAGCTCTCTCTAAATATCAATTTAGCCTTAAAATCCTGCCTGTCAAGCAAGATATTTCCTTCTCTCTTCCTTTGGTTTTCTTAGGATCATGATGCTTCAAGAGCACTATTAACAGTATGTTGGCTTCTGATTTCTGATTTTTGTAGCCTGCCGACATCTGCATAAATATACACACAGAAATTCATCTATAATCAAATAATATTCTATTTTTTTTTTTGTCACCAGACTTGCGTGAAAACAAAAGGATCACAGCTCTTGTCTAGAGGGAGTGATTCCCATGCTTGGATGATGATGGTTCCACTATTTCGTGTGAAGTTCTCTAAAGTAATTTCATTATTTCTTCCTTTAAACTGAGTGAAGTCTATCCTCCAGATACTTTTTCTATTAATTCCACTGACAGGTTCTTTTAAGTTACAACAACTAAGGATAGCAAGAGTTTAGATAAAACTCTCAGGTTTTGCGTGTACGTGTTAAATTAATCTTCACAGAATTCAATTCAACAGAAGACAAAGAAACCACACTGCACTGAAATGGCCTGTCTTTTCTTCTTCTCCTACCTTCTGCCAAAACCCAGTGTCCTGACAGCAGAGAGTCAAGATCAAAGATAAGATCAAAGTCAAGTAACTATTTCTTCTAAACACTGCTTTAAATCTTAAATGACTTGTAGGTCTTAAGATTGCAGAGAATTTATATCTAGCTTAAAAAATACAAGAGATAGAAAATGTCTTTAACATTTTAAAATATCTTTTTATTCCTTCCATGTTTTCAGTGCATGTAGATTAGAATTATCATCTACTTAGAATAAAAGAAACAGAAAAAATCATATCTGAAACCGGACAATTTGAACAGTTCAGTTCATCTCATCTGTCCCAAGCATTTCACATATCATATGCATACCAGCAACAGTGTCAACAGTTGCAATATAATATTTGAGCAACCTGAACCATAAAGGGGTCTTGAATGGATTCCAGTATCCCAGAAGCTCTGGAGTAGCTCCATTACCATGGGACAGTGTATCAAGCCAGTGACGCAGACCAAAGCATACACAAACCTACTACTTCTGTTTCACACTTCCCCTCTCTGTTCTGCTTTTTCATGATCTAGCCAGAAATACAAGACATGATGCACTAAAGGGCTATTTGCCTGCATAAATTGTATAAAGCTAAGTGCATTATAATTTAGGATGCAATGCGTCTGTCTTTTATGTCACAGACCTCAAAGACTCCAGTTTGAATAGAAACCTAGATGTAAATTTCTGAACATTCCATTGATATTTTTGGGTTTCTTCCACTTCTGTACTTAGCCCAGACTTAATACTTTACTGTTCCTACCTCTTTTCATAAACATAAGAATTTGTGCACATGAATAACTCTGCCATCCAGAAAAGTTTTCTTGACAAATCAGGCCATGGCTCCATGAGCTCTTTCTTAAGGAGCTTTCCACAAGCAGGCATACTTCTATTTGTACCTTTAGAGCACAAGGCAGAACTGATCCTACCTAGGGCTGCTGACAAATACAGCTCTGCAGGCATTCATATGTATGACAACAGAATACTGAGGCAAAATGAGGACAAAAAGATTGTGCAAGCAGCTTTAATTGAGGTGAAAGCAATTCTCCAAGCTTAAATCATTTGTCTAGAATCTTAGTTCCACAATTCAATATTCTCAACAATAATTTGCAGTAATAGAAGTCAGATAGTGTCAGGCTTAGAAGCAAATATAGACCTGATAAGAAGACTACCCATCATAAAGAAGGGCATTTGTGAAATGGGAATTTCTCAGTCTTATCTACTTAATATTTATTATCCTTTTATGTCTTCATCTATTCTGTTTCGTCTACTTTGAAAGTGTAATTGGAAATGACACTTCTCTGTCTGAAATTATTAGGAAAAATATGCAAATTTAATTCTGTTAGAAGTAAATAACAATAGTTTTGTCCTTAGGATTTCAATTCATAAAGATTATCAGTAGAGATAAAATATAAAAGGTTGCAGAAATTGGAGAAATTATTTGTTCATTGTTTCATTCTTCTATGTTCTGAGTACACTGAAGGACAAAAGAGAGAAACCAGAGAACAGAAGGGTAAATTTCACATAGTCTAGATGATTTTGTCACATACATATGAAAGGCTGAACAGGAATTTCTGCAGCAGCAGGCTTTTGTAAATCTGTCTTTACTGTTTAAGCAGCAGCAGTTCGGTTTCTGTAGGGTTCTCATGGGAGCTTGTTGGCAACTATTTCACATTTTGGATTTTTTTTCATCCAGAAAAAACTAACTCCTCAAAGAAAAAATATTTTCTAAATCACCAGATCTGATAAATTTCTTATTAGCTTCCTTTATTTATAGTGGGAAATGTTTTTAAAATGACAGAATATTCTTGCTGTATTCTTCAAAATAAGACCAAGGCACAATAGTAAGGTTCTTATATATAACTTAAAATATACAAATTTGAATCTATGAATTATGGATACTTTGACAAAAATGTTGGGAAAAAAGCAAACATAAATGAAAAGAAGGTTTATTCGTACTGATCAGATATTATTTACAGGTACATGCTTTACATTATGGTTTACATTCAGTTTATATTACCATATGGTTTGTTTTTGAAATTTAATCTTTATGGAAATTATTTCTGCAATGTGATTTTTTATTCAATTCAGGTTACTTTGCTAAATGTTAGAGTTACAAGATGGGTTCTGGAATCTCATCTTGACAGATAATTTACCAGACTACTGTAGATGTATTTTTTCTTATAAAATTTTAAATTGTCTACTTTTGGAAATTTTAAAAAGAAATCACCCTAACATTCAAGTAAAATATTTCTTTTAAGTGGTAATACAAACTCTTGATAAACTTCAGCTTTGTAGAACAGAATTAATGAGCTAGTTTATGATGGAAGGAAGCAGTAAAGTTTACCTGATCCAGTCTCCTCACTGAACTAAGGCTAGCTTTTAAGTTGCATTGGACTGCTTAGGAACTTGACTGTGTTTTGAACATCTTCAAGGACAGAGACTCAGCAGCCTCTCTGAACAGCTTGTTTCTCTTGCTGCAATCTCTTCCTGGCCTCTTGTCCTTGACTATGCATCTCTGAGAGGAGTCTTATGTAACTGAAAGCAGTTGATAGATCCTTCTCTTGGCCTTCTCTTGTTCTGGCTTTTTCATTTTTTTCAGAGCAGTTTTTCAAAGCAACAGATTCATGAATGAGATTGGAACAGGAACAGCTGTGATGTGTGAACCTCTTTGTGATTCAGGCTTGGATCTATGCCAGCAGCATCCAAAATTATCTGATATTCCCTCAATGATCTGCTGAAAGTAACAGATTAAGGCTCTTTCAGTACCTGTGCACTTCTGTGGCGTGATGGCGCAAAGCCAAGGAAACCGAGGCTGATAGAAGGAACTTTTAAACTTTTTGGCCCAAGAATAAAAAAAGATGAGAAAGATGGGAAAAGGTTTTTTGTCACTCTAGCCTAACATGTGAATAACTTGCAAAGGATGTATCTTACTGTAGAAGAAGCTATTTCATCAATAATTTAATGTAAACAATTGATCTGATAGATTGCAGGGTACAATTTTTATTTAAGCTGGAAAAATTGGAGACACCTTAATATAATATTGGTGCTACTGTGGAATGCCTGAAGATACATCAATCCGAAGGGAAGAAACTAGTAGAGTTATATATAATATACTTAGAATCAGACTTTATCCATATCAACATCCAGGCCGAAGTGATTTTTTGTACCTGAATTGTAATCCTCTGAATAATGGAATTAATAATGAAAATAGCCTACTAGCACAATGATATTATATTATACATTACATTTTCCTGGTTATCTTTACATGAATAAAATGATTCATAGATTATAATTACATCGGGCTATCAGATCCCAAAGAAAAGAAGCAAAAATTATATTGTTGTCAAAAACTGAAAAAAGTAATTTTAATCTATCTCCATGATGTTAATTGTTAAAAAAAAAAAAAACATTCTCTAAAAATATAATTTTAAAAGAAAGTAACATACTACTACAGACTCTGACAACAACATGTCCTTGCTTTCTCTAAGGAATTACCCTGGGACAGTCAGCTTTTTTTGTCACTTTCAGAACCTTTGATGTTCTTTTCTACCCTGAACAGCCACATTAAAGACGTTCAGTTCATGTGAAGTCTATGAAGTCTAATATTCTAATGTACCCGACTGCAAATTTTTCACAAGTTGAAACCTGAAAGATAGTAAAGCAGCACTGGTTATATAATCTCTAGCAATACAAGAATTTTCTGTAGTACTGAAAATACATGTAGTATTGACAGCTGCAGTATGGTTTGAGAACATGTAAAGCAATTTCAAATATACCTCTGTGAAGCTGATTTGACCATGAAAGGAAACTCTACGTTGTCTTGGTCCAAACTAAAAAGTCTGTGAAAATTACCTAAGCAAGGTGCAGTGTATTCTTCAAATTACGCAAAGTCTTGCCAAGATATAATAAAGAAAATGCAAGACATTTTTCTTGATACCTACAGCATATGCTATGTACATCCTCACTTGGCCCACCTCAGTACTAGAAATTAAATGTAATCTATGCAATCTATCACAACAGGATTTACAATAATTTGTCATAACCATAAATTCTGCATCTGATGAAAAGAGGTGAAAGGTTAGAAAGTGTAGGCAAATTATCTTACTGGACTTTCCACAGATTGTTCTGTTTGATGGCTGAGAACTTCCACTGGCATAAACCTTTGTGAGTCTCAATGCAAAGACAAAGGAAATATGCAAGCAGATGGAGCTCAATACAGGGATACTGCCTGGATGTGCAGAGATGGGATCAGGAAGCCAAGGCACAGATGGAGCTGAACTTGGTGAGGGAAAAATAACAAGAAGGGTTTATACAGGTACATTGGTCAGAAGAGACAAACCAAGGAGAATGTACTCCCTGTGGTAAACGAAAAGAGGAAACTGACTTCAGCAGACATGGAGAAGGCTGAGGTACTCAACAAGTTCTTTGCATCAGTCTTCACTGGCAGTCAGGCTTCCCATGTATCTTATGTCCCTGAACCTTTGGGTGGGGGTCAGGGGAGTGGAGTCTCTCACTCTGTAAGAGCAGATTAAGTCAGAGACTGCTTCATGAGACTGTGCAGAAGTGTATGGGGCTGGAAAACATGCATCCCAGGGTTCTTAAGTAACTGGCTGGTGTGGTTACCAAGGCACTCTACATAACTGAAAAGCCATGGCTGTCAGCCAGACTCTCTGGTGACTGGAAAAAAGGAAACATGACTCCTATTTTTAAGAAAGGGAAAAATTTAAGACTCAGGGAACTACAGGCTGGTGAGCCTCACTTCTGTGCCTGGGAAGATCATGGAGCAGACACTCCTGTGTCATGGTTTTATGATTTTCGGTTATTGGTATTCCACATCATAACATCATGTAGTGAATGTACCTGGTTCTCAGAAGAGAAGGACTACTACAGTCCCCACGGCACTTTGCTCCTCTGTTACCATTTTCCAGCCGGAGGGAAAAGATAGAAGCTCGCAGTATAAAAACTTGCAGATCACGAGACCTCGTCCCTTTTTTCCGCCGTCTCTCGTCTTGGCAGCACCTCGCTCTCCAGCCGCCTTATCGTCGGTAGTAGAGTAAGGCCTACCTTGA